>NW_028324175.1:1961905-2112821 GCF_054372755.1 Phalangium opilio
TTAATCGAAAGGTTGGTGGTTCGAGCCCACCCGGAAGAGGTGATGTGGGGTCTCAGATGTAGCGTAAAAAGTCAAAACTTTTCCACAATACGTGACAACCATTTAATTTCTGAGCTTCCGTGGCTCAATGGTTAGCGCGTTCGGCTGTTAATCGAAAGGTTGGTGGTTCGAGCCCATCCGGGAGCGGTGTTGTGAGGTCTCGGATGTGAAGTAAAAAGTCAAAGTTTTACCTCAATACCTGACGAGCATTTATTTTTTGGGCTTCCGTGGCGCAATGGTTAGCGCGTTCAGCTGTTAATCGAAAGGTTGGTGGTTCGAGCCCATCCGGGAGCGGTGTTGTGACGTCTCAGATGTTACGTAAAATGTCAGAGTTTTTCCACAATACCTGACGAACATTTAATTTTTGGCCTTCCGTGGCGCAATAATTAGCGCGTCGAGCACTTAATCGAAAGGTTGGTGGTTCGAGCCCACCGGAAGAGGTGTTGTGGGGTCTCAGATGTAACGTAAAATGTCAGAGTTTTTCCACAATACCTGACGAGCATTTAATATTTGGGCTTCCGTGGCGCAATGGCTAGCGCGTTCAGCTGTTAATCGAAAGGTTGGTGGTTCGAGCCCATCCGGGAGCGGTGTTGTGACGTCTCAGATGTTACGTAAAATGTCAGAGTTTTTCCACAATACCTGACGAACATTTAATTTTTGGCCTTCCGTGGCGCAATAATTAGCGCGTCGAGCACTTAATCGAAAGGTTGGTGGTTCGAGCCCACCCGGGAGCGGTGTTTTGGGGTCTCAGATGTAACGTAAAATGTCAGAGTTTTTCCACAATACCTGACGAACATTTAATTTTTGGGCTTCCTTGGCGCAATGGTTAGCGGGTTCAGCTGTTAATCGAAAGGTTGGTGGTTCGAGCCCACCCGGAAGAGGTGATGTGGGGTCTCAGATGTAGCGTAAAAAGTCAAAACTTTTCCACAATACGTGACAACCATTTAATTTCTGAGCTTCCGTGGCTCAATGGTTAGCGCGTTCGGCTGTTAACCTATAGGTTGGAGGTTCTAGCCCATCCGGGAGCGGTGTTGTGAGGTCTCGGATGTGAAGTAAAATGTCAAAGTTTTTCCACAATACCTGACGAACATTTATTTTTTGGGCTTCCGTGGCGCAATGGTTAGCGCGTTCAGCTGTTAATCGAAAGGTTGGTGGTTCGAGCCCACCCGGGAGAGGTGTTGTGAGGTCTCAGATGTAGCGTGAAAAGTCAAACTTTTTCCATAATACGTGATAACCATTTATTTTCTGATCTTTCGTGGCTCAATGGTTAGCGCGTTCGGCTGTTAACCATTAGCTTGGTGGTTCGAGCCCACCCGGGAGCGGTGTTTTTGGATCTCAAATGTAACGTAAATAGCCAAAGTTTTTCCACAATACCTGACGACCATTTAATTTTTGGGCTTCCGTGGCGCAATGGTTAGCGCGTTCAGCTGTTAATCGAAAGGTTGGTGGTTCGAGCCCACCCGGGAGAGGTGTTGTGAGGTCTCAGATGTAGCGTGAAAAGTCAAACTTTTTCCATAATACGTGATAACCATATATTTTCTGATCTTTCGTGGCTCAATGGTTAGCGCGTTCGGCTGTTAACCATTAGCTTGGTGGTTCGAGCCCACCCGGGAGCGGTGTTTTTGGATCTCAAATGTAACGTAAATAGCCAAAGTTTTTCCACAATACCTGACGACCATTTAATTTTTGGGCTTCCGTGGCGCAATGGTTAGCGCGTTCAGCTGTTAATCGAAAGGTTGGTGGTTCGAGCCCACCCGGGAGAGGTGTTGTGAGGTCTCAGATGTAGCGTGAAAAGTCAAACTTTTTCCATAATACGTGATAACCATATATTTTCTGATCTTTCGTGGCTCAATGGTTAGCGCGTTCGGCTGTTAACCATTAGCTTGGTGGTTCGAGCCCACCCGGGAGCGGTGTTTTTGGATCTCAAATGTAACGTAAATAGCCAAAGTTTTTCCACAATACCTGACGACCATTTAATTTTTGGGCTTCCGTGGCGCAATGGTTAGCGCGTTCAGCTGTTAATCGAAAGGTTGGTGGTTCGAGCCCACCCGGGAGAGGTGTTGTGAGGTCTCAGATGTAGCGTGAAAAGTCAAACTTTTTCCATAATACGTGATAACCATTTATTTTCTGATCTTTCGTGGCTCAATGGTTAGCGCGTTCGGCTGTTAACCATTAGCTTGGTGGTTCGAGCCCACCCGGGAGCGGTGTTTTTGGATCTCAAATGTAACGTAAATAGCCAAAGTTTTTCCACAATACCTGACGACCATTTAATTTTTGGGCGTCCGTGGCGCAATGGCTAGCGCGTTCGGCTGTTAACCGAAAGGTTGGTGGTTCGAGCCCATCCGGGAGCGGTGTTGTGACGTCTCAATGTTACGTAAAATGTCAGAGTTTTTCCACAATATCTGACGAACATTTAATTTTTGGCCTTCCGTGGCGCAATAATTAGCGCGTCGAGCACTTAATCGAAAGGTTGGTGGTTCGAGCCCACCGGAAGAGGTGTTGTGGGGTCTCAGATGTAGCGTTAAAAGTCAAAACTTTTCCACAATACGTGACAACCATTTAATTTCTGATCTTCCGTGGCTCAATGGTTAGCGCGTTCGGCTGTTAACCAATAGGTTGGTGGTTCGAGCCCACCCGGGAGCGGTGTTTTTGGATCTCAAATGTAACGTAAATAGCCAAAGTTTTTCCACAATACCTGACGACCATTTAATTTTTGGGCGTCCGTGGCGAATGGTTAGCGCGTTCGGCTGTTAACCGAAAGGTTGGTGGTTCGAGCCCTCCCGGGAGCGGTGTTGTGACGTCTCAGATGTAACGTAAAATGTCAGAGTTTTTCCACAATACCTGACGAGCATTTAATTTTTGGGCTTCCGTGGCGCAATGGTTAGCGCGTTCAGCTGTTAATCGAAAGGTTGGTATTCGAGCCCACCCGGGAGAGGTGTTGTGACGTCTCAGATGAAACGTAAAATGTCGGAGTTTTTCCACAATACCTGACGAACATTTAATTTTTGGGCTTCAGTGGCGCAATGGTCAGCGCGTTCAGCTGTTAACCGAAAGGTTGGTGGTTCGAGCCCAAACGAGAGAGGTTTTGTGGGGTCTCAGATGTAGCTTGAAAAGTCGTAACTTTTCAACAATACCTGACAACCATTTAATTTCTGAGCTTCCGTGGCTCAATGGTTAGCGCGTTCGGCTGTTAACCGAAAGGTTGGTGGTTCGAGCCCTCCCGGGAGCGGTGTTGTGACGTCTCAGATGTAACGTAAAATGTCAGAGTTTTTCCACAATACCTGACGAGCATTTAATTTTTGGGCTTCAACAGCCGAACGCGCTAACCATTGAGCCACGGAAGCTCAGAAATTAAATGGTCGTCACGTATTGTGGAAAAACTTTGGCTTTCTACGTTACATTTGAGATCACACAACACCGCTCCCGGGTGGGCTCGAACCACCAACCTATTGGTTAACAGCCGAACGCGTTAACCATTGCGCCACGGTAGCCCAAAAATTAAATGGTCGTCAGGTATTGTGGAAAAACTTTGGCTTTCTACGTTACGTTTGAGATCCCACAACGCCGCTCCCGGATGGGCTCGAACCACCAACCTATTGGTTAACAGCTGAAAGCGCTAACCATTGAGCCACGGAAGCTCAGAAATTAAATGGTTGTCACGTATTGTGGAAAAGTTTTGACTTTTTACGCTACATCTGAGACCCCACAACACCTCTCCCGAGTGGGCTCGTACCACCAACCTCTCGATTAACAGCTGAACGCGCTAACCATTGCGCCACGGAAGCCCAAAAATTCAATGTTCGACAGGTATTGTGGAAAAACTCTGACATTTTATGTTACATTTGAGACGTCACAACACCGCTCCCGGGAGAGCTCAAACCACCAGTCTTTTGAATAGCAGCTGAACGCGCTAACCATTGCGCCACGGAAGCCCAAAAGTTAAATGCTCGTCAGGTATTATGTAAAAACCTTGACTTTTTACGTCACATCTGAGACCTCACAACACCGCTCCCGGATGGGGTCGAACCACCAACCTATTGGTTAAAAGCCGAACGCGCTAACCATTGCGCCACGGAAGCCCAAAAATTAAATGGTCGTCATTTATTGTGCAAAAACTTTGGCTTTCTACGTTACATTTCAGATCCCACAACACCGCTCCCGGGTGGGCTCGAACCACCAACCTATTGGTTAACAGCCGAACGCGCTAACCATTGAGCCACAGAAGCTCAGAAATTAAATGGTTGTCAGGTATTGTGGAAAACCTTGACTTTTTACGTCACATCTGAGACCTCACAACACCGCTCCCGGATGGGCTCGAACCACCAACCTATTGCTTAACAGCCGAACGCGCTAACTATTGCGCCACGGAAGCCCGAAACCTAAATGCTCGTCAGGTATTGTGCAAAAAACTTGACTTTTTACGTCACATCTGAGACCTCACAACACCGCTCCCGGATGGGCTCGAACCACCAACCTATTGGTTAACAGCCGAACGCGCTAACCATTGCGCCACGGAAGCCCAAAAGTTAAATGCTTGTCAGGTATTGTGTAAAAACCTTGGCTTTCTACGTTACGTTTGAGATCCCACAACGCCGCTCCCGGATGGGCTCGAACCACCAACCTATTGGTTAACAGCTGAAAGCGCTAACCATTGAGCCACGGAAGCTCAGAAATTAAATGGTTGTCACGTATTGTGGAAAAGTTTTGACTTTTTACGCTACATCTGAGACCCCACAACACCTCTCCCGAGTGGGCTCGTACCACCAACCTCTCGATTAACAGCTGAACGCGCTAACCATTGCGCCACGGAAGCCCAAAAATTCAATGTTCGACAGGTATTGTGGAAAAACTCTGACATTTTATGTTACATTTGAGACGTCACAACACCGCTCCCGGGAGAGCTCAAACCACCAGTCTTTTGAATAGCAGCTGAACGCGCTAACCATTGCGCCACGGAAGCCCAAAAGTTAAATGCTCGTCAGGTATTATGTAAAAACCTTGACTTTTTACGTCACATCTGAGACCTCACAACACCGCTCCCGGATGGGGTCGAACCACCAACCTATTGGTTAAAAGCCGAACGCGCTAACCATTGCGCCACGGAAGCCCAAAAATTAAATGGTCGTCATTTATTGTGCAAAAACTTTGGCTTTCTACGTTATATTTCAGATCCCACAACACCGCTCCCGGGTGGGCTCGAACCACCAACCTATTGGTTAACAGCCGAACGCGCTAACCATTGAGCCACAGAAGCTCAGAAATTAAATGGTTGTCAGGTATTGTGGAAAACCTTGACTTTTTACGTCACATCTGAGACCTCACAACACCGCTCCCGGATGGGCTCGAACCACCAACCTATTGCTTAACAGCCGAACGCGCTAACTATTGCGCCACGGAAGCCCGAAACCTAAATGCTCGTCAGGTATTGTGCAAAAAACTTGACTTTTTACGTCACATCTGAGACCTCACAACACCGCTCCCGGATGGGCTCGAACCACCAACCTATTGGTTAACAGCCGAACGCGCTAACCATTGCGCCACGGAAGCCCAAAAGTTAAATGCTTGTCAGGTATTGTGTAAAAACCTTGACTTTTTACGTCACATCTGAGACCTCACAACACCGCTCCCGGATGGGCTCGAACCACCAACCTATTGGTTAACAGCCGAACGCGCTAACCATTGAGCCACGGAAGCTCAGAAATTAAATGGTTGTCAGGTGTTGTGGAAAAACTTTGGCTTTCTACGTTACATTTGAGACCTCACAACACCGCTCCCGGATGGGCTCGAACCACCAACCTATTGGTTAACAGCCGAACGCGCTAACCATTGCGCCACGGAATCCCAAAAATTAATTGCTCGTCAGGTATTGTGTAAAAACCTTGACTTCTTACGTCACATCTGAGACCTCACAACACCGCTCCCGGATGGGCTCGAACCACCAACCTATTGGGTAACAGCCGAACGCGCTAACCATTGCGCCAAGGAAGCCCAAAAGTTTAATGCTCGTCAGGTATTGTGTAAAAACCTTGACTTTTTACGTCACATCTGAGACCTCACAACACCGCTCCCGGATGGGCTCGAACCACCAACCTATTGGTTAACAGCCGAACGCGCTAAACATTGCGCCATGGAAGCCCAAATGTTAAATGCTCGTCAGGTATTGTGTAAAAACCTTGACTTTTTACGTCACATCTGAGACCTCACAACACCGCTCCCGGATGGGCTCGAACCACCAACCTATTGGTTAACAGCCGAACGCGCTAAACATTGCGCCATGGAAGCCCAAATGTTAAATGCTCGTCAGGTATTGTGTAAAAACCTTGACTTTTTACGTCACATCTGAGACCTCACAACACCGCTCCCGGATGGGCTCGAACCACCAACCTATTGGTTAACAGCCGAACGCGCTAACCATTGCGCCACGGAAGCCCAAAAGTTAAATACTCGTCAGGTATTGTGTAAAAACCTTGACTTCTTACGTCACATCTGAGACCTCACAACACCGCTCCCGGATGGGCTCGAACCACCAACCTATTGGGTAACAGCCGAACGCGCTAACCATTGCGCCAAGGAAGCCCAAAAGTTTAATGCTCGTCAGGTATTGTGTAAAAACCTTGACTTTTTACGTCACATCTGAGACCTCACAACACCGCTCCCGGATGGGCTCGAACCACCAACCTATTGGTTAACAGCCGAACGCGCTAAACATTGCGCCACGGAAGCCCAAAAGTTAAATGCTCGTCAGGTATTGTGTAAAAACCTTGACTTTTTACGTCACATCTGAGACCTCACAACACCGCTCCCGGATGGGCTCGAACCACCAACCTATTGGTTAACAGCCGAACGCGCTAAACATTGCGCCATGGAAGCCCAAATGTTAAATGCTCGTCAGGTATTGTGTAAAAACCTTGACTTTTTACGTCACATCTGAGACCTCACAACACCGCTCCCGGATGGGCTCGAACCACCAACCTATTGGTTAACAGCCGAACGCGCTAACCATTGCGCCACGGAAGCCCAAAAGTTAAATGCTCGTCAGGTATTGTGTAAAAACCTTGATTTTTTACGTCAAATCTGAGACCTCACAACACCGCTCCCGGATGGGGTCGAACCACCAACCTATTGGTTAGCAGCCGAACGCGCTAACCATTGCGCCACGGAAGCCCAAAAATTAAATGGTCGTCATTTATTGTGCAAAAACTTTGGCTTTCTACGTTACATTTGAGATCACACAACACCGCTCCCGGATGGGCTCGAACCACCAACCTATTGGTTAACAGCCGAACACGCTAACCATTGAGCCACGGAAGCCCAAAAATTAAATGGTCGTCAGGTTATGTGGAAAAACTTTGGCTTTCTACGCTACATATGAGACCCCACAACACCTCTCCCGGGTGGGCTCGAACCTTCAACCTTTCGATTAACAGCTGAACGCGCTAATCATTGCGCCACGGAAGCCCAAAAATTAAATGTTCGTCAGGTATTGTGAAAAACTCAGACATTTTACGTTACATCTGAGACCTCACAACACCGCATCCCGGATGGGCTCGAACCACAAACCTATTGGTTAACAGCCGAACGCGCTAATCATTGAGCCACGGAAGCCCAGAAATTAAATGGTTGTCACGTATTGTGGAAAAGTTTTGACTTTTTACGCTACATCTGAGACCCCACAACACCTCTCCCGGGTGGGCTCGTACCACCAACCTCTCGATTAACAGCTGAACGCGATAACCATTGCGCCACGGAAGCCCAAAAATTCAATGTTCGACAGGTATTGTGGAAAAACTCTGACATTTTATGTTACATTTGAGACGTCACAACACCGCTCCCGGGAGAGCTCAAACCACCAGTCTTTTGAATAGCAGCTGAACGCGCTAACCATTGCGCCACGGAAGCCCAAAAATTAAATGGTCGTCAGGTATTGTGGAAAAACTTTGGCTTTCTACGTTACATTTGAGATCACACAACACCGCTCCCGGGTGGGCTCGAACCACCAACCTATTGGTTAACAGCCGAACGCGCTAACCATTGAGCCACGGAAGCTCAGAAATTAAATGGTTGTCAGGTATTGTGGAAAACCTTGACTTTTAACGTCACATCTGAGACCTCACAACACCGCTCCCAGATGGGCTCGAACCACCAACCTATTGGTTAACAGCCGAACGTGCTAACCATTGCGCCACGGAAGCCCAAAAATTAAATGGTCGTCAGGTATTGTGGAAAAATTTTGGCTTTCTACGTTACATTTGAGATCACACAACACCGCTCCCGGGTGGGCTCGAACCACCAACCTATTGGTTAACAGCCGAACGCGCTAACCATTGCGCCAAGGAAGCCCAAAATTTAAATGCTCGTCAGGTATTGTGTAAAAACCTTGACTTTTTACGTCACATCTGAGACCTCACAACACCGCTCCCGGATGGGCTCGAACCACCAACCTATTGCTTAACAGCCGAACGCGCTAACCATTGCGCCACGGAAGCCCAAAACCTAAATGCTCGTCAGGTATTGTGCAAAAAACTTGACTTTTTACGTCACATCTGAGACCTCACAACACCGCTCCCGGATGGGCTCGAACCACCAACCTATTGGTTAACAGCCGAACGCGCTAACCATTGCGCCACGGAAGCCCAAAAGTTAAATACTCGTCAGGTATTGTGTAAAAACCTTGACTTCTTACGTCACATCTGAGACCTCACAACACCGCTCCCGGATGGGCTCGAACCACCAACCTATTGGTTAACAGCCGAACGCGCTAACCATTGCGCCACGGAAGCCCAAAAGTTAAATGCTCGTCAGGTATTGTGTAAAAACCTTGACTATTTACGTCACATCTGAGACCTCACAACACCGCTCCCGGATGGGCTCGAACCAACAACCTATTGGTTAACAGCCGAACGCGCTAACCATTGAGCCACGGAAGCTCAGAAATTAAATGGTTGTCAGGTGTTGTGGAAAAACTTTGGCTTTCTACGTTACATTTGAGACCCCACATTACCTCTCCCGGGTGGGCTCGAACCACCAACCTTTCGATTAACAGCTGAACGCGCTAACCATTGCGCCACGGAATCCCAACAAGTTGGGAAAGCCAAAATATTACCTCTCCGAGTGGAGATGACTATCACTACCCCTTAAACAACCTAAGTATATGCATCTATCGCTTTTTTTAATTCTTTGCAAGTGCAGGAATTCAATTTTAAAATAGTCAATTGTTCAAGCCTTTTCAATATCTCTCAATTGCTGTGGAAACTCTACTCTCTCGCTATACCTCAACCGTATTCTTAGTCTACCAGTATGATTTGTAACATTTGTCCATATCAAAGCTGAATCATACCTCGCCACACAAAAAGCAAATGTCCCCAAAACATGGAAGCCACAACCCAATCACACATAAGCTAGGCTCGTACTTGTTCATCGCCTTCGATTATTTCACTAATATTAGCATTATCATTTTGTACATTATTGGGTTCCTCATTAATAGATATGCCTACGCTTACGGTACTTTCAATAGAGCTTTTATTTAATGCGTCATCTTTCGCAGAATCATGGCCAACTGGCCTCGCGGTAGGACCAACATTGGGTGTGCTAGAACCTGTTCCCGAAACAGCTTTTTTTTCAGCTGCTAACACTCTTCTCCTTTCATTTTCTCGTTTCCTAAATTCAGGATCTGACCTTTTTGCCCTCATTCTTTCCCTTGCTTTACGTTTCCTGATTTCCTCTTTACTTAAATTATTATCCTCCTCCATTTTATTATTCAGTTAAATACTCACAAAATCCGCAAAAGCAATCCCCTTGCAAGGCTCTGTAACGTTTGAAATATTATTTTCCGAAGAAAGTTATTACAGAAGATTGAATTATGAAGTACTGCCTTTGAAATTCAAATAAAGAATGATAAAAGTGCGTAAAAAAGGTCTTTCACAAATAGGGGGCGTATAAAATAAACAGCATTTTTTTATATTTAAAAAATATTCTTAGATTGTCAAATACTTTTTTCGCCGTTGAATTTTTTTTAACACCAGCTTGTAATCTAACTGGGAGTAAGATGAAAGGAGTAGAAGCTTATCTGTCTTAGGAAATATGAAATTTTATCTTAACAGTTCGTTAAATCATAAGTTTATAACGAAAAAACGCGGAAGGGGAAAACGAGCAGACAACAGCGATTTTTGGGGGTAGAAGGTTAAGAGCGCCATCTGTCGTCCGTGCCAAAGTTGAACTTCCACTCGAAACGCAATGAGAAAGTGGATAAAATAATGCCATCAGCTATTTAACTGCGTCGATATAATTAACGACTTGACCCATGACATGCCCTTAACACTGGCTTCTATGAATCCTATTTATTCTTGGATACTAGGAAACTTGGTAGACGTAACAGTCTGTACCAAGTACCCAAGCATCCTTCAATAAACGTCTGGCAACATTGTGGTACGCATGGTACAACTAAAAAATAGGATGTGTATTTATCTTTCGACTCACTCCAAGTCGTTAAGCCCTCATTACAGAGGATTTGAAACACTACCATAATTCATAGTGTCTCGAATCTCTATGTTCCTGTCCATTATGAACAGTGCTGAGAGAATGATACATCAGAAAGAGCCATTCAAATCGAATTGCCGAAAATATTATCCATATTTTCATTTCATATAACAAAGAAAATAAATTATTATGGTTTTGAGAGGAGCTTCCCATTTTGGTTGTTATTTTCAAAAATATATCGCAATGCACGGGCCTTGAAAGATATAGGAGGCAATGTAGGAAATATAACGCAATGCACGGGCCTTGATAGATATAGGAGGCAATGATTTAACGACTTCGGTACTTGGGTTTATCTTTAATATTTAAATAAATATAATTATTTTTAATTATTTTAATCGCCAGTAAATAACTTTAAAAATAGTTAAATAGTTTAAAATAAAGTTGTTCATAATATCTTTCGAAACTTTGCTAATATTGACGTTTAAAGTGAAGGGTACCCTTCTTGCCCGCTTTCTTCAAATTTTGGGGTATATATAAGATCCGTTTCCATTATAAAAATAGATAAAAACGCATTCGCGTGAACCTTTGGTGGAAGCCCTGCCATTGGGAGGCTAGACGTTTCTCGTAACCCTAGCTGATCGCTGCGTATATCTTAAAACCAAATAATAGATAAAAACGCATTCGCGTGAACCGATGGTGGAAGCCCTGCCATTGGGAGGCTCGACGTTTCTCGTAACCCTAGCCGCTCGCCGCGTATATCTTGAAACCAAACGATTACGGTGGAAAAGAAGCCAGAATGTACTGACCGGCGTCCATGTGGAATGGACAAAAGACCTGAAGATGGTGGTGCATAGAAGCTGGTGTCAATGTGGAATTGACGAAGAACAGAAGATGGTGGTGCATAGAAGCTGAAGTCAAGGTGAAATTGCTTGAAAGCAAGCAAGCAAGTACAGACTAGTGTCCATGTGGGATGGACAAAGACTAGCAGATTGTGGTCCTTAGAAGCCAGTTAGTAAAGACTGGTGTTGGTAGATGAATGACCAAACTTCCGTGAACCGCGAACGCGTTCCGGAAATCGGGTATTTGTTTGCTCCGATTTGTAAACTGCGAACGCGGTCACGTGGGGTCTGACAGACAGACAGACAGACACACACACAGACACACAGACACACAGACAGACACGGCCGGTGTAATACCTCTCCGTGACATACGTCACTCGGAGAGGTAAAAATTAATTGCTCGTCAGGTATTGTGTAAAAACCTTGACTTTTTACGTCACATCTGAGACCTCACAACACCGCTCCCGGATGGGCTCGAACCACCAACCAATTGGTTAACAGCCGAACGCGCTAACCATTGCGCCACGGAAGCCCAAAAGTTAAATGTTCGTCTGGTGTTGTGGAAAAACTCTGACATTTTACGTTACATCTGAGACGTCACAACACCGCTCCCGGGAGGGCTCGAACCACCAACCTTTCGGTTAACAGCTGAACGCGCTGACCATTGCGCCACTGAAGCCCAAAAATTAAATTTTCGTCAGGTATTGAGGTAAAACCTTGACTTTTTACTTCTCATCTGAGACCTCACAACACCGCTCCCGGATGCGCTCGAACCACCAACCTTTCGGTTAACAGCCGAACGCGCTAACCATTCGCCACGGACGCCCAAAAATTAAATGGTCGTCAGGTATTGTGGAAAAACTTTGGCTATTTACGTTACATTTGAGATCCAAAAACACCGCTCCCGGGTGGGCTCGAACCACCAAGCTATTGGTTAACAGCCGAACGCGCTAACCATTGAGCCACGAAAGATCAGAAAATAAATGGTTATCACGTATTATGGAAAAAGTTTGACTTTTCACGCTACATCTGAGACCTCACCACACCTCTCCCGGGTGGGCTCGAACCACCAACCTTTTGATTAACAGCTGAACGCGCTAACCATTGCGCCACGGAAGCCCCAATATTAAATGCTCGTCAGGTATTGTGGAAAAACTCTGACATTTTACGTTACATCTGAGACGTCACAACACCGCTCCCGGGAGGGCTCGAACCACCAACCTTTCGGTTAACAGCTGAAAATTAAAAATCGAGGTACATTTTTATTTATTGTCCTGACGAACATTTAATTTTTGGGCTTCCGTGGCTCAATGTTAGCGCGTTCGGCTGTTAATCGAAAGGTTGGTGGTTCGAGCCCATCCGCGAGCGGTGTTGTGAGGTCTCAGATGTAGCGTGAAAAGTCAAACTTTTTCCATAATACGTGATAACCATTTATTTTCTGAGCTTCCGTGGCTCAATGGTTAGCGCGTTCGGCTGTTAAGCAATAGGTTGGTGGTTCGAGCCCACCCGGGAGCGGTGTTTTGGGATCTCAAATGTAACGTAAATAGCCAAAGTTTTTCCACAATACCTGACGACCATTTCATTTTTGGGCTTCCTTGGCGCAATGGTTAGCGCGTTCGGCTGTTAACCGAAAGGATGGTGGTTCGAGCCCACCTGGGAGAGGTGTTGTAGGGTCTCAGATGTAACGTAAAAAGTCATAACTTATCCACAAAACCTAACAACCATTTAATTTCTGAGCTTCTGTGGCTCAATGGTTAGCGCGTTCGGCTGTTAACCAATTGGTTGGTTTTTCGAGCCTATCCGGGAGAAGTGTTGTGACGTCTCAGATGTAACGTAAAATGTCAGAGTTTTTCCACAATACCTGACGACCATTTAATTTTTGGGCGTCCGTGGCGAATGGTTAGCGCGTTCGGCTGTTAACCGAAAGGTTGGTGGTTCGAGCCCATCCGGGAGCGGTGTTGTGAGGCCTCAGATGTGAAGTAAAAAGTCAAAGTTTTACCTCAATACCTGACGAAAATTTAATTTTTGGGCTTCAGTGGCGCAATGGTTAGCGCGTTCGGCTATTAACCAATAGGTTGGTGGTTCGAGCCCATCCGGGAGAAGTGTTGTGACGTCTCAGATGTAACGTAAAATGTCAGAGTTTTTCCACAATACCTGACGAACATTTAATTTTTGGGCTTCCGTGGCGCAATGGTTAGCGCGTTCAGCTGTTAATCGAAAGGTTGGTGGTTCGAGCCCATCCGGAAGAGGTGATGTGGGGTCTCAGATGTAGCGTAAAAAGTCAAAACTTTTCCACAATACGTGACAACCATTTAATTTCTGAGCTTCAGTGGCGCAATGGTCAGCGCTTTCAGCTGTTAACCGAAAGGTTGGTGGTTCGAGCCCTCCCGGGAGCGGTGTTGTGACGTCTCAGATGTAACGTAAAATGTCAGAGTTTTTCCACAATACCTGACGAGCATTTAATTTTTGGGCTTCCGTGGCGCAATGGTTAGCGCGTTCAGCTGTTAATCGAAAGGTTGGTGGTTCGAGCCCACCCGAGAGAGGTGTTGTGAGGTCTCAGATGTAGCGTGAAAAGTCAAACTTTTTCCATAATACGTGATAACCATTTATTTTCTGATCTTTCGTGGCTCAATGGTTAGCGCGTTCGGCTGTTAACCCATAGCTTGGTGGTTCGAGCACACCCGGGAGCGGTGTTTTTGATCTCTAATGTAACGTAAATAGCCAAAGTTTTTCCGCAATACCTGACGACCATTTTTTTTTGGGCGTCCGTGGCGCAATGGTTAGCGCGTTCGTGGCGCAATGGTTAGCGCGTTCGGCTGTTAACCGAAAGGTTGGTGGTTCGAGCCCATCCGGGAGCGGTGTTGTGAGGCCTCAGATGTGAAGTAAAAAGTCAAAATTCTACCTCAATACCTGACGAAAATTTAATTATTGGGCTTCAGTGGCGCAATGGTTAGCGCGTTCGGCTATTAACCAATAGGTTGGTGGTTCGAGCCCATCCGGGAGAAGTGTTGTGACGTCTCAGATGTAACGTAAAATGTCGGAGTTTTTCCACAATACCTGACGAACATTTAATTTTTGGGCTTCAGTGGCGCAATGGTCAGCGCGTTCAGCTGTTAATCGAAAGGGTGGTGGTTCGAGCCCACCCGGAAGAGGTGATGTGGGGTCTCAGATGTAGCGTAAAAAGCCAAAACTTTTCCACAATACGTGACAACCATTTAATTTGTGAGCTTCCGTGGCTCAATGGTTAGCGCGTTCGGCTATTAACCAATAGGTTGGTGGTTCGAGCCCATCCGGGAGAAGTGTTGTGACGTCTCAGATGTAACGTAAAATGTCGGAGTTTTTCCACAATACCTGACGAACATTTAATTTTTGGGCTTCAGTGGCGCAATGGTCAGCGCGTTCAGCTGTTAACCGAAAGGTTGGTGGTTCGAGCCCAAACGAGAGAGGTTTTGTGGGGTCTCAGATGTAGCTTGAAAGGTCGTAACTTTTCATCAATACCTGACAACCATTTAATTTCTGAGCTTCCGTGGCTCAATGGTTAGCGCGTTCGGCTATTAACCAATAGGTTGGTGGTTCGAGCCCATCCGGGAGAAGTGTTGTGACGTCTCAGATGTAACGTAAAATGTCAGAGTTTTTCCACAATACCTGACGAACATTTAATTTTTGGGCTTCAGTGGCGCAATGGTCAGCGCGTTCAGCTGTTAACCGAAAGGTTGGTGGTTCGAGCCCAAACGAGAGAGGTTTTGTGGGGTCTCAGATGTAGCGTGAAAAGTCGTAACTTTTCAACAATACCTGACAACCATTTAAATTCTGAGCTTCCGTGGCTCAATGGTCAGCGCGTTCAGCTGTTAACCGAAAGGTTGGTGGTTCGAGCCCTCCCGGGAGCGGTGTTGTGACGTCTCAGATGTAACGTAAAATGTGAGAGTTTTTCCACAATACCTGACGAGCATTTAATTTTTGGGCTTCCGTGGCGCAATGGTTAGCGCGTTCAGCTGTTAATCGAAAGGTTGGTGGTTCGAGCCCACCCGGGAGAGGTGTTGTGAGGTCTCAGATGTAGCGTGAAAAGTCAAACTTTTTCCATAATACGTGATAACCATTTATTATCTGATCTTTCGTGGCTCAATGGTTAGCGCGTTCGGCTGTTAACCAATAGCTTGGTGGTTCGAGCCCACCCGGGAGCGGTGTTTTTGGATCTCAAATGTAACGTAAATAGCCAAAGTTTTTCCGCAATACCTGACGACCATTTAATTTTTGGGCTTCCGTAGCGCAATGGTTAGTGCGTTCAGCTGTTAACCGAAAGGTTGGTGGTTCGAGCCCAAACGAGAGAGGATTTGTGGGGTCTCAGATGTAGCGTGAAAAGTCGTAACTTTTCAACAATACCTGACGACCATTTACTTTTTGGGCTTCCGTGGCGCAATGGTTAGCGCGTTCGGCTGTTAACCAATAGGTTGGTGGTTCGAGCCCATCCGGGAGCGGTGTTGTGACGTCTCAGATGTAACGTAAAATGTCAGAGTTTTTCCACAATACCTGACGAGCATTTAATTTTTGGGCTTCCGTGGCGCAATGGTTAGCGCGTTCAGCTGTTAATCGAAAGGTTGGTGGTTCGAGCCACCCGGAAGAGGTGATGTGGGGTCTCAGATGTAGCGTAAAAAGTCAAAACTTTTCCACAATACGTGACAACCATTTAATTTCTGAGCTTCCGTGGCTCAATGGTTAGCGCGTTCGGCTGTTAACCAATAGCTTGGTGGTTCGAGCCCACCCGGGAGCGGTGTTTTTGGATCTCAAATGTAACGTAAATAGCCAAAGTTTTTCCGCAATACCTGACGACCATTTAATTTTTGGGCGTCCGTGGCGAATGGTTAGCGCGTTCGGCTGTTAACCGAAAGGTTGGTGGTTCGAGCCCATCCGGGAGCGGTGTTGTGAGGTCTCAGATGTGAAGTAAAAAGACAAGGTTTTACCTCAATACCTGACGAAAATTTAATTTTTGGGCTTCAGTGGCGCAATGGTTAGCGCGTTCGGCTATTAACCAATAGGTTGGTGGTTCGAGCCCATCCGGGAGAAGTGTTGTGACGTCTCAGATGTAACGTAAAATGTCGGAGTTTTTCCACAATACCTGACGAACATTTAATTTTTGGGCTTCAGTGGCGCAATGGTCAGCGCGTTCAGCTGTTAACCGAAAGGTTGGTGGTTCGAGCCCAAACGAGAGAGGTTTTGTGGGGTCTCAGATGTAGCTTGAAAAGTCGTAACTTTTCATCAATACCTGACAACCATTTAATTTCTGAGCTTCCGTGGCTCAATGGTTAGCGCGTTCGGCTGTTAACCTATAGGTTGGAGGTTCGAGCCCATCCGGGAGCGGTGTTGTGACGTCTCAGATGTTACGTAAAATGTCAGAGTTTTTCCACAATACCTGACGAACATTTAATTTTTGGCCTTCCGTGGCGCAATAATTAGCGCGTTGAGCACTTAATCGAAAGGTTGGTGGTTCGAGCCCACCGGAAGAGGTGTTGTGGGGTCTCAGATGTAACGTAAAATGTCAGAGTTTTTCCACAATACCTGACGAACATTTAATTTTTGGGCTTCCGTGGCGCAATGGTTAGCGCGTTCAGCTGTTAATCGA
Organism: Phalangium opilio; assembly: GCF_054372755.1. Lineage (NCBI taxonomy): Eukaryota > Metazoa > Arthropoda > Arachnida > Opiliones > Phalangiidae > Phalangium > Phalangium opilio. The sequence goes on from NW_028324175.1 coordinate 1,978,877, forward strand.
AAGGTTGGTGGTTCGAGCCCACCCGGAAGAGGTGATGTGGGGTCTCAGATGTAGCGTAAAAAGTCAAAACTTTTCCACAATACGTGACAACCATTTAATTTCTGAGCTTCCGTGGCTCAATGGTTAGCGCGTTCGGCTGTTAATCGAAAGGTTGGTGGTTCGAGCCCATCCGGGAGCGGTGTTGTGAGGTCTCGGATGTGAAGTAAAAAGTCAAAGTTTTACCTCAATACCTGACGAGCAATTATTTTTTGGGCTTCCGTGGCGCAATGGTTAGCGCGTTCAGCTGTTAATCGAAAGGTTGGTGGTTCGAGCCCACCCGGGAGAGGTGTTGTGGGGTCTCAGATGTAGCGTTAAAAGTCAAAACTTTTCCACAATACGTGACAACCATTTAATTTCTGATCTTCCGTGGCTCAATGGTTAGCGCGTTCGGCTGTTAACCAATAGGTTGGTGGTTCGAGCCCACCCGGGAGCGGTGTTTTTGGATCTCAAATGTAACGTAAATAGCCAAAGTTTTTCCACAATACCTGACGACCATTTAATTTTTGGGCGTCCGTGGCGAATGATTAGCGCGTTCGGCTGTTAACCGAAAGGTTGGTGGTTCGAGCCCATCCGGGAGCGGTGTTGTGAGGTCTCAGATGAGAAGTAAAAAGTCAAGGTCTTACCTCAATACCTGACGAAAATTTAATTTTTAGGCTTCAGTGGCGCAATGGTCAGCGCGTTCAGCTGTTAACCGAAAGGTTGGTGGTTCGAGCCCTCCCGGGAGCGGTGTTGTGACGTCTCAGATGTAAATTAAAATGTCAGAGTTTTTCCACAACACCTGACGAACATTTAATTTCTGAGCTTCCGTGGCTCAATGGTTAGCGCGTTCGGCTGTCAATCGAAAGGTTGGTGGTTCGAGCCCATCCGGGAGCGGTGTTGTGAGGTCTCGGATGTGAAGTAAAAAGTCAAAGTTTTACCTCAATACCTGACGAAAATTTAATTTTTGGGCTTCAGTGGCGCAATGGTCAGCGCGTTCAGCTGTTAACCGAAAGGTTGGTGGTTCGAGCCCTCCCGGGAGCGGTGTTGTGACGTCTCAGATGTAACGTAAAATGTCAGAGTTTTTCCACAATACCTGACGAGCATTTAATTTTTGGGCTTCCGTGGCGCAATGGTTAGCGCGTTCAGCTGTTAATCGAAAGGTTGGTGGTTCGAGCCCACCCGGAAGAGGTGATGTGGGGTCTCAGATGTAGCGTAAAAAGTCAAAACTTTTCCACAATACGTGACAACCATTTAATTTCTGAGCTTCAGTGGCGCAATGGTCAGCGCGTTCAGCTGTTAACCGAAAGGTTGGTGGTTCGAGCCCATCCGGGAGCGGTGTTGTGACGTCTCAGATGTTACGTAAAATGTCAGAGTTTTTCCACAATACCTGACGAACATTTAATTTTTGGCCTTCCGTGGCGCAATAATTAGCGCGTCGAGCACTTAATCGAAAGGTTGGTGGTTCGAGCCCACCGGAAGAGGTGTTGTGGGGTCTCAGATGTAACGTAAAATGTCAGAGTTTTTCCACAATACCTGACGAACATTTAATTTTTGGGCTTCCGTGGCGCAATGGTTAGCGCGTTCGGCTGTTAACCAATAGGTTGGTGGTTCGAGCCCACCCGGGAGCGGTGTTTTTGGATCTCAAATGTAACGTAAATAGCCAAAGTTTTTCCACAATACCTGACGACCATTTAATTTTTGGGCGTCCGTGGGGAATGATTAGCGCGTTCGGCTGTTAACCGAAAGGTTGGTGGTTCGAGCCCATCCGGGAGCGGTGTTGTGAGGTCTCAGATGAGAAGTAAAAAGTCAAGGTCTTACCTCAATACCTGACGAAAATTTAATTTTTAGGCTTCAGTGGCGCAATGGTCAGCGCGTTCAGATGTTAACCGAAAGGTTGGTGGTTCGAGCCCTCCCGGGAGCGGTGTTGTGACGTCTCAGATGTAACGTAAAATGTCAGAGTTTTTCCACAACACCTGACGAACATTTAACTTTTGGGCTTCCGTGGCGCAATGGTTAGCGCGTTCAGCTGTTAACCAATAGGTTGGTGGTTCGAGCCCGCCCGGAAGAGGTGTTGTGGGGTCTCAGATGTAACGTAAAAAGTCAAAACTTTTCCACAATACGTGACAACCATTTAATTTCTGAGCTTCCGTGGCTCAATGGTTAGCGCGTTCGGCTGTCAATCGAAAGGTTGGTGGTTCGAGCCCATCCGGGAGCGGTGTTGTGAGGTCTCGGATGTGAAGTAAAAAGTCAAAGTTTTACCTCAATACCTGACGAAAATTTAATTTTTGGGCTTCAGTGGCGCAATGGTCAGCGCGTTCAGCTGTTAACCGAAAGGTTGGTGGTTCGAGCCCTCCCGGGAGCGGTGTTGTGACGTCTCAGATGTAACGTAAAATGTCAGAGTTTTTCCACAATACCTGACGAGCATTTCATTTTTGGGCTTCCGTGGCACAATGGTTACCGCGTTCAGCTGTTAATCGAAAGGTTGGTGGTTCGAGCCCACTCGGGAGAGGTGTTGTGGGGTCTCAAATGTAACGTAGAAAGCCAAAGTTTTTCCACAATACCTGACAACAATTTAATTTCTGAGCTTCCGTGGCTCAATGGTTAGCGCGTTCGGCTGTTAACCAATAGGTTGGTGGTTCGAGCCCATCCGGGAGCGGTGTTGTGAGGTCTCAGATGTGACGTAAAAAGTCAAGGTTTTTACACAATACCTGACGAGCATTTAACTTTTGGGCTTCCGTGGCGCAATGGTTAGCGCGTTCGGCTGTTAACCAATAGGTTGGTGGTTCGAGCCCATCCGGGAGCGGTGTTGTGAGGTCTCAAATGTGACGTAAAAAGTCAAGTTTTTTGCACAACACCTGACGAGCATTTAGCTTTTGGGCTTCCGTGGCGCAATGGTTAGCGCGTTCGGCTGTTAACCAATAGGTTGGTGGTTCGAGCCCACCCGGGAGCGGTGTTGTGTGATCTCAAATGTAACGTAGAAAGCCAAAGTTTTTCCACAATACCTGACAACCATTTAATTTCTTATCTTCCGTGGCTCAATGGTTAGCGCGTTCGGCTGTTAACCAAAAGGTTGGTGGTTCGAGCCCACCCGGGAGCGGTGTTGTGGGATCTCAAATGTAACGTAGAAAGCCAAAGTTTTTGCACAATAAATGACGACCATTTAATTTTTGGGCTTCCGTGGCGCAATGGTTAGCGCGTTCGGCTGTTAACCAATAGGTTGGTGGTTCGAGCCCATCCGGGAGCGGTGTTGTGAGGTCTCAGATGTGACGTATAAAGTCAAGGTTTTTACACAATACCTGACGAGCATTTAACTTTTGGGCTTCCGTGGCGCAATGGTTAGCGCGTTCGGCTGTTAACCAATAGGTTGGTGGTTCGAGCCCATCCGGGAGCGGTGTTGTGAGGTCTCAGATGTGACGTAAAAAGTCAAGGTTTTTACACAATACCTGACGAGCATTTAACTTTTGGGCTTCCGTGGCGCTATGTTTAGCGCGTTCGGCTGTTAACCAATAGGTTGGTGGTTCGAGCCCATCCGGGAGCGGTGTTGTGAGGTCTCAGATGTGACGTAAAAAGTCAAGGTTTTTACACAATACGTGACGAGCATTTAATTTTTGGGCTCCCGTGGCGCAATGGTTAGCGCGTTCAGCTGTTAATCGAAAGGTTGGTGGTTCGAGCCCACCCGGGGAAGGTGTTGTGGGGTCTCAAATGTAACGTAGAAAGCCAAAGTTTTTCCACAATACCTGACGACCATTTAATTTTTGGGCTTCCGTGGCGCAATGGTTAGCACGTTCGGCTGTTAACCAATAGGTTGGTGGTTCGAGCCCATCCGGGAGCCGTGTTGTGAGGTCTCAGATGTGACGTAAAAAGTCAAGGTTTTCCACAATACCTGACAACCATTTAATTTCGGAGCTTCCGTGGCTCAAGGGTTAGCGCGTTCGGCTGTTAACCAATAGGTTGGTGGTTCGAGCCCACCCGGGAGCGGTGTTGTGGGATCTGAAATGTAACGTAGAAAGCCAAAGTTTTTGCACAATAAATGACGACCATTTAATTTTTGGGCTTCCGTGGCGCAATGGTTAGCGCGTTCGGCTGTTAACCAATAGGTTGGTGGTTCGACCCCATCCGGGAGCGGTGTTGTGAGGTCTCAGATGTGACGTAAAAAGTCAAGGTTTTTACAGAATACCTGACGAGCATTTAACTTTTGGGCTTCCGTGGCGCAATGGTTAGCGCGTTCGGCTGTTAACCAATAGGTTGGTGGTTCGAGCCCATCCGGGAGCGGTGTTGTGAGGTCTCAGATGTGACGTAAAAAGTCAAGGTTTTTACACAATACCTAACGAGCATTTAACTTTTGGGCTTCCGTGGCGCAATGGTTAGCGCGTTCGGCTGTTAACCAATAGGTTGGTGGTTCGAGCCCATCCGGGAGCGGTGTTGTGAGGTCTCAGATGTGACGTAAAAAGTCAAGGTTTTTACACAATACCTGACGAGCATTTAACTTTTGGGCTTCCGTGGCGCAATGGTTAGCGCGTTCGGCTGTTAACCAATAGGTTGGTGGTTCGAGCCCACCCGGGAGAGGTGTTGTGGGGTCTCAAATGTAACGTAGAAAGCCAAAGTTTTTCCACAATACCTGACAACAATTTAATTTCTGAGCTTCCGTGGCTCAATGGTTAGCGCGTTCGGCTGTTAACCAATAGGTTGGTGGTTCGAGCCCATCCGGGAGCGGTGTTGTGAGGTCTCAGATGTGACGTAAAAAGTCAAGGTTTTTACACAATACCTGACGAGCATTTAACTTTTGGGCTTCCGTGGCGCAATGGTTAGCGCGTTCGGCTGTTAACCAATAGGTTGGTGGTTCGAGCCCATCCGGGAGCGGTGTTGTGAGGTCTCAGATGTGACGTAAAAAGTCAAGTTTTTTGCACAACACCTGACGAGCATTTACCTTTTGGGCTTCCGTGGCGCAATGGTTAGCGCGTTCGGCTGTTAACCAATAGGTTGGTGGTTCGAGCCCACCCGGGAGCGGTGTTGTGTGATCTCAAATGTAACGTAGAAAGCCAAAGTTTTTCCACAATACCTGACAACCATTTAATTTCTTAGCTTCCGTGGCTCAATGGTTAGCGCGTTCGGCTGTTAACCAAAAGGTTGGTGGTTCGAGCCCACTCGGGAGCGGTGTTGTGGGATCTCAAATGTAACGTAGAAAGCCAAAGTTTTTCCACAATACCTGACGAACATTTAATTTTTGGGCTTCCGTGGCGCAATGGTTAGCGCGTTCGGCTGTTAACCAATAGGTTGGTGGTTCGAGCCCACCCGGGAGCGGTGTTTTTGGATCTCAAATGTAACGTAAATAGCCAAAGTTTTTCCACAATACCTGACGACCATTTAATTTTTGGGCGTCCGTGGGGAATGATTAGCGCGTTCGGCTGTTAACCGAAAGGTTGGTGGTTCGAGCCCATCCGGGAGCGGTGTTGTGAGGTCTCAGATGAGAAGTAAAAAGTCAAGGTCTTACCTCAATACCTGACGAAAATTTAATTTTTAGGCTTCAGTGGCGCAATGGTCAGCGCGTTCAGCTGTTAACCGAAAGGTTGGTGGTTCGAGCCCTCCCGGGAGCGGTGTTGTGACGTCTCAGATGTAACGTAAAATGTCAGAGTTTTTCCACAACACCTGACGAACATTTAACTTTTGGGCTTCCGTGGCGCAATGGTTAGCGCGTTCAGCTGTTAACCAATAGGTTGGTGGTTCGAGCCCGCCCGGAAGAGGTGTTGTGGGGTCTCAGATGTAACGTAAAAAGTCAAAACTTTTCCACAATACGTGACAACCATTTAATTTCTGAGCTTCCGTGGCTCAATGGTTAGCGCGTTCGGCTGTCAATCGAAAGGTTGGTGGTTCGAGCCCATCCGGGAGCGGTGTTGTGAGGTCTCGGATGTGAAGTAAAAAGTCAAAGTTTTACCTCAATACCTGACGAAAATTTAATTTTTGGGCTTCAGTGGCGCAATGGTCAGCGCGTTCAGCTGTTAACCGAAAGGTTGGTGGTTCGAGCCCTCCCGGGAGCGGTGTTGTGACGTCTCAGATGTAACGTACAATGTCAGAGTTTTTCCACAATACCTGACGAGCATTTCATTTTTGGGCTTCCGTGGCACAATGGTTACCGCGTTCAGCTGTTAATCGAAAGGTTGGTGGTTCGAGCCCACCCGGGAGAGGTGTTGTGGGGTCTCAAATGTAACGTAGAAAGCCAAAGTTTTTCCACAATACCTGACAACAATTTAATTTCTGAGCTTCCGTGGCTCAATGGTTAGCGCGTTCGGCTGTTAACCAATAGGTTGGTGGTTCGAGCCCATCCGGGAGCGGTGTTGTGAGGTCTCAGATGTGACGTAAAAAGTCAAGGTTTTTACACAATACCTGACGAGCATTTAACTTTTGGGCTTCCGTGGCGCAATGGTTAGCGCGTTCGGCTGTTAACCAATAGGTTGGTGGTTCGAGCCCATCCGGGAGCGGTGTTGTGAGGTCTCAGATGTGACGTAAAAAGTCAAGTTTTTTGCACAACACCTGACGAGCATTTAGCTTTTGGGCTTCCGTGGCGCAATGGTTAGCGCGTTCGGCTGTTAACCAATAGGTTGGTGGTTCGAGCCCACCCGGGAGCGGTGTTGTGTGATCTCAAATGTAACGTAGAAAGCCAAAGTTTTTCCACAATACCTGACAACCATTTAATTTCTTATCTTCCGTGGCTCAATGGTTAGCGCGTTCGGCTGTTAACCAAAAGGTTGGTGGTTCGAGCCCACCCGGGAGCGGTGTTGTGGGATCTCAAATGTAACGTAGAAAGCCAAAGTTTTTGCACAATAAATGACGACCATTTAATTTTTGGGCTTCCGTGGCGCAATGGTTAGCGCGTTCGGCTGTTAACCAATAGGTTGGTGGTTCGAGCCCATCCGGGAGCGGTGTTGTGAGGTCTCAGATGTGACGTAAAAAGTCAAGGTTTTTACACAATACCTGACGAGCATTTAACTTTTGGGCTTCCGTGGCGCAATGGTTAGCGCGTTCGGCTGTTAACCAATAGGTTGGTGGTTCGAGCCCATCCGGGAGCGGTGTTGTGAGGTCTCAGATGTGACGTAAAAAGTCAAGGTTTTTACACAATACCTGACGAGCATTTAACTTTTGGGCTTCCGTGGCGCTATGTTTAGCGCGTTCGGCTGTTAACCAATAGGTTGGTGGTTCGAGCCCATCCGGGAGCGGTGTTGTGAGGTCTCAGATGTGACGTAAAAAGTCAAGGTTTTTACACAATACGTGACGAGCATTTAATTTTTGGGCTCCCGTGGCGCAATGGTTAGCGCGTTCAGCTGTTAATCGAAAGGTTGGTGGTTCGAGCCCACCCGGGGAAGGTGTTGTGGGGTCTCAAATGTAACGTAGAAAGCCAAAGTTTTTCCACAATACCTGACGACCATTTAATTTTTGGGCTTCCGTGGCGCAATGGTTAGCACGTTCGGCTGTTAACCAATAGGTTGGTGGTTCGAGCCCATCCGGGAGCCGTGTTGTGAGGTCTCAGATGTGACGTAAAAAGTCAAGGTTTTCCACAATACCTGACAACCATTTAATTTCGGAGCTTCCGTGGCTCAAGGGTTAGCGCGTTCGGCTGTTAACCAATAGGTTGGTGGTTCGAGCCCACCCGGGAGCGGTGTTGTGGGATCTGAAATGTAACGTAGAAAGCCAAAGTTTTTGCACAATAAATGACGACCATTTAATTTTTGGGCTTCCGTGGCGCAATGGTTAGCGCGTTCGGCTGTTAACCAATAGGTTGGTGGTTCGACCCCATCCGGGAGCGGTGTTGTGAGGTCTCAGATGTGACGTAAAAAGTCAAGGTTTTTACAGAATACCTGACGAGCATTTAACTTTTGGGCTTCCGTGGCGCAATGGTTAGCGCGTTCGGCTGTTAACCAATAGGTTGGTGGTTCGAGCCCATCCGGGAGCGGTGTTGTGAGGTCTCAGATGTGACGTAAAAAGTCAAGGTTTTTACACAATACCTAACGAGCATTTAACTTTTGGGCTTCCGTGGCGCAATGGTTAGCGCGTTCGGCTGTTAACCAATAGGTTGGTGGTTCGAGCCCATCCGGGAGCGGTGTTGTGAGGTCTCAGATGTGACGTAAAAAGTCAAGGTTTTTACACAATACCTGACGAGCATTTAACTTTTGGGCTTCCGTGGCGCAATGGTTAGCGCGTTCGGCTGTTAACCAATAGGTTGGTGGTTCGAGCCCACCCGGGAGAGGTGTTGTGGGGTCTCAAATGTAACGTAGAAAGCCAAAGTTTTTCCACAATACCTGACAACAATTTAATTTCTGAGCTTCCGTGGCTCAATGGTTAGCGCGTTCGGCTGTTAACCAATAGGTTGGTGGTTCGAGCCCATCCGGGAGCGGTGTTGTGAGGTCTCAGATGTGACGTAAAAAGTCAAGGTTTTTACACAATACCTGACGAGCATTTAACTTTTGGGCTTCCGTGGCGCAATGGTTAGCGCGTTCGGCTGTTAACCAATAGGTTGGTGGTTCGAGCCCATCCGGGAGCGGTGTTGTGAGGTCTCAGATGTGACGTAAAAAGTCAAGTTTTTTGCACAACACCTGACGAGCATTTACCTTTTGGGCTTCCGTGGCGCAATGGTTAGCGCGTTCGGCTGTTAACCAATAGGTTGGTGGTTCGAGCCCACCCGGGAGCGGTGTTGTGTGATCTCAAATGTAACGTAGAAAGCCAAAGTTTTTCCACAATACCTGACAACCATTTAATTTCTTAGCTTCCGTGGCTCAATGGTTAGCGCGTTCGGCTGTTAACCAAAAGGTTGGTGGTTCGAGCCCACTCGGGAGCGGTGTTGTGGGATCTCAAATGTAACGTAGAAAGCCAAAGTTTTTGCACAATAAATGACGACCATTTAATTTTTGGGCTTCCGTGGCGCAATGGTTAGCGCGTTCGGCTGTTAACCAATAGGTTGGTGGTTCGACCCCATCCGGGAGCGGTGTTTTGAGGTCTCAGATTTGACGTAAAAAGTCAAGGTTTTTACACAATACCTGACGAGCATTTAACTTTTGGGCTTCCGTGGCGCAATGGTTAGCGCGTTCGGCTGTTAACCAATAGGTTGGTGGTTCGAGCCCATCCGGGAGCGGTGTTGTGAGGTCTCAGATGTGACGTAAAAAGTCAAGGTTTTTACACAATACCTGACGAGCATTTAACTTTTGGGCTTCCGTGGCGCTATGTTTAGCGCGTTCGGCTGTTAACCAATAGGTTGGTGGTTCGAGCCCATCCGGGAGCGGTGTTGTGAGGTCTCAGATGTGACGTAGAAAGTCAAGGTTTTTACACAATACCTGACAACCATTTAATTTCTTAGCTTCCGTGGCTCAATGGTTAGCGCGTTCGGCTGTTAACCAAAAGGTTGGTGGTTCGAGCCCACCCGGGAGCGGTGTTGTGGGATCTCAAATGTAACGCAGAAAGCCAAAGTTTTTGCACAATAAATGACGACCATTTAATTTTTGGGCTTCCGTGGCGCAATGGTTAGCGCGTTCGGCTGTTAACCAATAGGTTGGTGGTTCGACCCCATCCGGGAGCGGTGTTTTGAGGTCTCAGATTTGACGTAAAAAGTCAAGGTTTTTACACAATACCTGACGAGCATTTAACTTTTGGGCTTCCGTGGCGCAATGGTTAGCGCGTTCGGCTGTTAACCAATAGGTTGGTGGTTCGAGCCCATCCGGGAGCGGTGTTGTGAGGTCTCAGATGTGACGTAAAAAGTCAAGGTTTTTACACAATACCTGACGAACATTTAACTTTTGGGCTTCCGTGGCGCTATGTTTAGCGCGTTCGGCTGTTAACCAATAGGTTGGTGGTTCGAGCCCATCCGGGAGCGGTGTTGTGAGGTCTCAGATGTGACGTAAAAAGTCAAGGTTTTTACACAATACCTGACGAGCATTTAATTTTTGGGCTCCCGTGGCGCAATGGTTAGCGCGTTCAGCTGTTAATCGAAAGGTTGGTGGTTCGAGCCCACCCGGGAGCCGTGTTGTGAGGTCTCAGATGTGACGTAAAAAGTCAAGGTTTTCCACAATACCTGACAACCATTTAATTTCGGAGCTTCCGTGGCTCAAGGGTTAGCGCGTTCGGCTGTTAACCAATAGGTTGGTGGTTCGAGCCCACCCGGGAGCGGTGTTGTGGGATCTGAAATGTAACGTAGAAAGCCAAAGTTTTTGCACAATAAATGACGACCATTTAATTTTTGGGCTTCCGTGGCGCAATGGTTAGCGCGTTCGGCTGTTAACCAATAGGTTGGTGGTTCGACCCCATCCGGGAGCGGTGTTGTGAGGTCTCAGATGTGACGTAAAAAGTCAAGGTTTTTACATAATACCTGACGAGCATTTAACTTTTGGGCTTCCGTGGCGCAATGGTTAGCGCGTTCGGCTGTTAACCAATAGGTTGGTGGTTCGAGCCCATCCGGGAGCGGTGTTGTGAGGTCTCAGATGTGACGTGAAAAGTCAAGGTTTTTACACAATACCTAACGAGCATTTAACTTTTGGGCTTCCGTGGCGCAATGGTTAGCGCGTTCGGCTGTTAACCAATAGGTTGGTGGTTCGAGCCCATCCGGGAGCGGTGTTGTGAGGTCTCAGATGTGACGTAAAAAGTCAAGGTTTTTACACAATACCTGACGAGCATTTAACTTTTGGGCTTCCGTGGCGCAATGGTTAGCGCGTTCGGCTGTTAACCAATAGGTTGGTGGTTCGAGCCCACCCGGGAGAGGTGTTGTGGGGTCTCAAATGTAACGTAGAAAGCCAAAGTTTTTCCACAATACCTGACAACAATTTAATTTCTGAGCTTCCGTGGCTCAATGGTTAGCGCGTTCGGCTGTTAACCAATAGGTTGGTGGTTCGAGCCCATCCGGGAGCGGTGTTGTGAGGTCTCAGATGTGACGTAAAAAGTCAAGGTTTTTACACAATACCTGACGAGCATTTAACTTTTGGGCTTCCGTGGCGCAATGGTTAGCGCGTTCGGCTGTTAACCAATAGGTTGGTGGTTCGAGCCCATCCGGGAGCGGTGTTGTGAGGTCTCAGATGTGACGTAAAAAGTCAAGTTTTTTGCACAACACCTGACGAGCATTTAGCTTTTGGGCTTCCGTGGCGCAATGGTTAGCGCGTTCGGCTGTTAACCAATAGGTTGGTGGTTCGAGCCCATCCGGGAGCGGTGTTGTGAGGTCTCAGATGTGACGTAAAAAGTCAAGTTTTTTGCACAACACCTGACGAGCATTTAGCTTTTGGGCTTCCGTGGCGCAATGGTTAGCGCGTTCGGCTGTTAACCAATAGGTTGGTGGTTCGACCCCATCCGGGAGCGGTGTTGTGAGGTCTCAGATGTGACGTAAAAAGTCAAGGTTTTTACATAATACCTGACGAGCATTTAACTTTTGGGCTTCCGTGGCGCAATGGTTAGCGCGTTCGGCTGTTAACCAATAGTTTGGTGGTTCGAGCCCATCCGGGAGCGGTGTTGTGAGGTCTCAGATGTGACGTGAAAAGTCAAGGTTTTTACACAATACCTAACGAGCATTTAACTTTTGGGCTTCCGTGGCGCAATGGTTAGCGCGTTCGGCTGTTAACCAATAGGTTGGTGGTTCGAGCCCATCCGGGAGCGGTGTTGTGAGGTCTCAGATGTGACGTAAAAAGTCAAGGTTTTTACACAATACCTGACGAGCATTTAACTTTTGGGCTTCCGTGGCGCAATGGTTAGCGCGTTCGGCTGTTAACCAATAGGTTGGTGGTTCGAGCCCACCCGGGAGAGGTGTTGTGGGGTCTCAAATGTAACGTAGAAAGCCAAAGTTTTTCCACAATACCTGACAACAATTTAATTTCTGAGCTTCCGTGGCTCAATGGTTAGCGCGTTCGGCTGTTAACCAATAGGTTGGTGGTTCGAGCCCATCCGGGAGCGGTGTTGTGAGGTCTCAGATGTGACGTAAAAAGTCAAGGTTTTTACACAATACCTGACGAGCATTTAACTTTTGGGCTTCCGTGGCGCAATGGTTAGCGCGTTCGGCTGTTAACCAATAGGTTGGTGGTTCGAGCCCATCCGGGAGCGGTGTTGTGAGGTCTCAGATGTGACGTAAAAAGTCAAGTTTTTTGCACAACACCTGACGAGCATTTAGCTTTTGGGCTTCCGTGGCGCAATGGTTAGCGCGTTCGGCTGTTAACCAATAGGTTGGTGGTTCGAGCCCATCCGGGAGCGGTGTTGTGAGGTCTCAGATGTGACGTAAAAAGTCAAGTTTTTTGCACAACACCTGACGAGCATTTAGCTTTTGGGCTTCCGTGGCGCAATGGTTAGCGCGTTCGGCTGTTAACCAATAGGTTGGTGGTTCGAGCCCACCCGGGAGCGGTGTTGTGTGATCTCAAATGTAACGTAGAAAGCCAAAGTTTTTCCACAATACCTGACAACCATTTCATTTCTTAGCTTCCGTGGCTCAATGGTTAGCGCGTTCGGCTGTTAACCAAAAGGTTGGTGGTTCGAGCCCACCCGGGAGCGGTGTTGTGGGATCTCAAATGTTACGTAGAAAGCCAAAGTTTTTGCACAATAAATGACGACCATTTAATTTTTGGGCTTCCGTGGCGCAATGGTTAGCGCGTTCAGCTGTTAACCGAAAGGTTGGTGGTTCGAGCCCAAACGAGAGAGGTTTTGTGGGGTCTCAGATGTAGCTTGAAAAGTCAAAAGTTTTCCACAATACGTGACAACCATTTAATTTCTGAGCTTCCGTGGCTCAATGGTTAGCGCGTTCGGCTGTCAATCGAAAGGTTGGTGGTTCGATCCCATCCGGGAGCGGTGTTGTGAGGTCTCGGATGTGAAGTAAAAAGTCATAGTTTTACCTCAATACCTGACGAAAATTTAATTTTTGGGCTTCAGTGGCGCAATGGTCAGCGCGTTCAGCTGTTAACCGAAAGGTTGGTGGTTCGAGCCCTCCCGGGAGCGGTGTTGTGACGTCTCAGATGTAACGTAAAATGTGAGAGTTTTTCCACAATACCTGACGAGCATTTAATTTTTGGGCTTCCGTGGCGCAATGGTTAGCGCGTTCAGCTGTTAATCGAAAGGTTGGTGGTTCGAGCCCACCCGGGAGAGGTGTTGTGAGGTCTCAGATGTAGCGTGAAAAGTCAAACTTTTTCCATAATACGTGATAACCATTTATTTTCTGATCTTTCGTGGCTCAATGGTTAGCGCGTTCGGCTGTTAACCAATAGCTTGGTGGTTCGAGCCCACCCGGGAGCGGTGTTTTTGGATCTCAAATTTAACGTAAATAGCCAAAGTTTTTCCGCAATACCTGACGACCATTTAATTTTTGGGCTTCCGTGGCGCAATGGTTAGTGCGTTCAGCTGTTAACCGAAAGGTTGGTGGTTCGAGCCCAAACGAGAGAGGATTTGTGGGGTCTCAGATGTAGCGTGAAAAGTCGTAACTTTTCAACAATACCTGACGACCATTTAGCTTTTGGGCTTCCGTGGCGCAATGGTTAGCGCGTTCGGCTGTTAACCAATAGGTTGGTGGTTCGAGCCCACCCGGGAGCGGTGTTGTGTGATCTCAAATGTAACGTAGAAAGCCAAAGTTTTTCCACAATACCTGACAACCATTTAATTTCTTAGCTTCCGTGGCTCAATGGTTAGCGCGTTCGGCTGTTAACCAAAAGGTTGGTGGTTCGAGCCCACCCGGGAGCGGTGTTGTGGGATCTCAAATGTAACGTAGAAAGCCAAAGTTTTTGCACAATAAATGACGACCATTTAATTTTTGGGCTTCCGTGGCGCAATGGTTAGCGCGTTCGGCTGTTAACCAATAGGTTGGTGGTTCGACCCCATCCGGGAGCGGTGTTTTGAGGTCTCAGATTTGACGTAAAAAGTCAAGGTTTTTACACAATACCTGACGAGCATTTAACTTTTGGGCTTCCGTGGCGCAATGGTTAGCGCGTTCGGCTGTTAACCAATAGGTTGGTGGTTCGAGCCCATCCGGGAGCGGTGTTGTGAGGTCTCAGATGTGACGTAAAAAGTCAAGGTTTTTACACAATACCTGACGAACATTTAACTTTTGGGCTTCCGTGGCGCTATGTTTAGCGCGTTCGGCTGTTAACCAATAGGTTGGTGGTTCGAGCCCATCCGGGAGCGGTGTTGTGAGGTCTCAGATGTGACGTAAAAAGTCAAGGTTTTTACACAATACCTGACGAGCATTTAATTTTTGGGCTCCCGTGGCGCAATGGTTAGCGCGTTCAGCTGTTAATCGAAAGGTTGGTGGTTCGAGCCCACCCGGGAAAGGTGTTGTGGGGTCTCAAATGTAACGTAGAAAGCCAAAGTTTTTCCACAATACCTGACGACCATTTAATTTTTGGGCTTCCGTGGCGCAATGGTTAGCACGTTCGGCTGTTAACCAATAGGTTGGTGGTTCGAGCCCATCCGGGAGCCGTGTTGTGAGGTCTCAGATGTGACGTAAAAAGTCAAGGTTTTCCACAATACCTGACAACCATTTAATTTCGGAGCTTCCGTGGCTCAAGGGTTAGCGCGTTCGGCTGTTAACCAATAGGTTGGTGGTTCGAGCCCACCCGGGAGCGGTGTTGTGGGATCTGAAATGTAACGTAGAAAGCCAAAGTTTTTGCACAATAAATGACGACCATTTAATTTTTGGGCTTCCGTGGCGCAATGGTTAGCGCGTTCGGCTGTTAACCAATAGGTTGGTGGTTCGACCCCATCCGGGAGCGGTGTTGTGAGGTCTCAGATGTGACGTAAAAAGTCAAGGTTTTTACATAATACCTGACGAGCATTTAACTTTTGGGCTTCCGTGGCGCAATGGTTAGCGCGTTCGGCTGTTAACCAATAGGTTGGTGGTTCGAGCCCATCCGGGAGCGGTGTTGTGAGGTCTCAGATGTGACGTGAAAAGTCAAGGTTTTTACACAATACCTAACGAGCATTTAACTTTTGGGCTTCCGTGGCGCAATGGTTAGCGCGTTCGGCTGTTAACCCATAGGTTGGTGGTTCGAGCCCATCCGGGAGCGGTGTTGTGAGGTCTCAGATGTGACGTAAAAAGTCAAGGTTTTTACACAATACCTGACGAGCATTTAACTTTTGGGCTTCCGTGGCGCAATGGTTAGCGCGTTCGGCTGTTAACCAATAGGTTGGTGGTTCGAGCCCACCCGGGAGAGGTGTTGTGGGGTCTCAAATGTAACGTAGAAAGCCAAAGTTTTTCCACAATACCTGACAACAATTTAATTTCTGAGCTTCCGTGGCTCAATGGTTAGCGCGTTCGGCTGTTAACCAATAGGTTGGTGGTTCGAGCCCATCCGGGAGCGGTGTTGTGAGGTCTCAGATGTGACGTAAAAAGTCAAGGTTTTTACACAATACCTGACGAGCATTTAACTTTTGGGCTTCCGTGGCGCAATGGTTAGCGCGTTCGGCTGTTAACCAATAGGTTGGTGGTTCGAGCCCATCCGGGAGCGGTGTTGTGAGGTCTCAGATGTGACGTAAAAAGTCAAGTTTTTTGCACAACACCTGACGAGCATTTAGCTTTTGGGCTTCCGTGGCGCAATGGTTAGCGCGTTCGGCTGTTAACCAATAGGTTGGTGGTTCGAGCCCATCCGGGAGCGGTGTTGTGAGGTCTCAGATGTGACGTAAAAAGTCAAGTTTTTTGCACAACACCTGACGAGCATTTAGCTTTTGGGCTTCCGTGGCGCAATGG
Source organism: Phalangium opilio (assembly GCF_054372755.1). Classification (NCBI taxonomy): domain Eukaryota; kingdom Metazoa; phylum Arthropoda; class Arachnida; order Opiliones; family Phalangiidae; genus Phalangium; species Phalangium opilio. The sequence goes on from NW_028324175.1 coordinate 1,994,574, forward strand.
TTAGCGCGTTCGGCTGTTAACCAATAGGTTGGTGGTTCGAGCCCACCCGGGAGCGGTGTTGTGTGATCTCAAATGTAACGTAGAAAGCCAAAGTTTTTCCACAATACCTGACAACCATTTAATTTCTTAGCTTCCGTGGCTCAATGGTTAGCGCGTTCGGCTGTTAACCAAAAGGTTGGTGGTTCGAGCCCACCCGGGAGCGGTGTTGTGGGATCTCAAATGTTACGTAGAAAGCCAAAGTTTTTGCACAATAAATGACGACCATTTAATTTTTGGGCTTCCGTGGCGCAATGGTTAGCGCGTTCAGCTGTTAACCGAAAGGTTGGTGGTTCGAGCCCAAACGAGAGAGGTTTTGTGGGGTCTCAGATGTAGCTTGAAAAGTCAAAAGTTTTCCACAATACGTGACAACCATTTAATTTCTGAGCTTCCGTGGCTCAATGGTTAGCGCGTTCGGCTGTCAATCGAAAGGTTGGTGGTTCGATCCCATCCGGGAGCGGTGTTGTGAGGTCTCGGATGTGAAGTAAAAAGTCATAGTTTTACCTCAATACCTGACGAAAATTTAATTTTTGGGCTTCAGTGGCGCAATGGTTAGCGCGTTCGGCTGTTAACCAATAGCTTGGTGGTTCGAGCCCACCCGGGAGCGGTGTTTTTGGATCTCAAATGTAACGTAAATAGCCAAAGTTTTTCCGCAATACCTGACGACCATTTAATTTTTGGGCGTCCGTGGCGAATGGTTAGCGCGTTCGGCTGTTAACCGAAAGGTTGGTGGTTCGAGCCCATCCGGGAGCGGTGTTGTGAGGTCTCAGATGTGAAGTAAAAAGACAAGGTTTTACCTCAATACCTGACGAAAATTTAATTTTTGGGCTTCAGTGGCGCAATGGTTAGCGCGTTCGGCTATTAACCAATAGGTTGGTGGTTCGAGCCCATCCGGGAGAAGTGTTGTGACGTCTCAGATGTAACGTAAAATGTCGGAGTTTTTCCACAATACCTGACGAACATTTAATTTTTGGGCTTCAGTGGCGCAATGGTCAGCGCGTTCAGCTGTTAACCGAAAGGTTGGTGGTTCGAGCCCAAACGAGAGAGGTTTTGTGGGGTCTCAGATGTAGCTTGAAAAGTCGTAACTTTTCATCAATACCTGACAACCATTTAATTTCTGAGCTTTCGTGGCTCAATGGTTAGCGCGTTCGGCTGTTAACCTATAGGTTGGAGGTTCGAGCCCATCCGGGAGCGGTGTTGTGACGTCTCAGATGTTACGTAAAATGTCAGAGTTTTTCCACAATACCTGACGAACATTTAATTTTTGGCCTTCCGTGGCGCAATAATTAGCGCGTCGAGCACTTAATCGAAAGGTTGGTGGTTCGAGCCCACCGGAAGAGGTGTTGTGGGGTCTCAGATGTAACGTAAAATGTCAGAGTTTTTCCACAATACCTGACGAACATTTAATTTTTGGGCTTCCTTGGCGCAATGGTTAGCGCGTTCAGCTGTTAATCGAAAGGTTGGTGGTTCGAGCCCACCCGGAAGAGGTGATGTGGGGTCTCAGATGTAGCGTAAAAAGTCAAAACTTTTCCACAATACGTGACAACCATTTAATTTCTGAGCTTCCGTGGCTCAATGGTTAGCGCGTTCGGCTGTTAATCGAAAGGTTGGTGGTTCGAGCCCATCCGGGAGCGGTGTTGTGAGGTCTCGGATGTGAAGTAAAAAGTCAAAGTTTTACCTCAATACCTGACGAGCATTTATTTTTTGGGCTTCAGTGGCGCAATGGTCAGCGCGTTCAGCTGTTAACCGAAAGGTTGGTGGTTCGAGCCCAAACGAGAGAGGTTTTGTGGGGTCTCAGATGTAGCTTGAAAAGTCGTAACTTTTCATCAATACCTGACAACCATTTAATTTCTGAGCTTCCGTGGCTCAATGGTTAGCGCGTTCGGCTGTTAACCTATAGGTTGGAGGTTCGAGCCCATCCGGGAGCGGTGTTGTGACGTCTCAGATGTTACGTAAAATGTCAGAGTTTTTCCACAATACCTGACGAACATTTAATTTTTGGCCTTCCGTGGCGCAATAATTAGCGCGTCGAGCACTTAATCGAAAGGTTGGTGGTTCGAGCCCACCGGAAGAGGTGTTGTGGGGTCTCAGATGTAACGTAAAATGTCAGAGTTTTTCCACAATACCTGACGAACATTTAATTTTTGGGCTTCCGTGGCGCAATGGTTAGCGCGTTCAGCTGTTAATCGAAAGGTTGGTGGTTCGAGCCCACCCGGGAGAGGTGTTGTGGGGTCTCAGATGTAGCGTTAAAAGTCAAAACTTTTCCACAATACGTGACAACCATTTAATTTCTGATCTTCCGTGGCTCAATGGTTAGCGCGTTCGGCTGTTAACCAATAGGTTGGTGGTTCGAGCCCACCCGGGAGCGGTGTTTTTGGATCTCAAATGTAACGTAAATAGCCAAAGTTTTTCCACAATACCTGACGACCATTTAATTTTTGGGCGTCCGTGGCGAATGATTAGCGCGTTCGGCTGTTAACCGAAAGGTTGGTGGTTCGAGCCCATCCGGGAGCGGTGTTGTGAGGTCTCAGATGAGAAGTAAAAAGTCAAGGTCTTACCTCAATACCTGACGAAAATTTAATTTTTAGGCTTCAGTGGCGCAATGGTCAGCGCGTTCAGCTGTTAACCGAAAGGTTGGTGGTTCGAGCCCTCCCGGGAGCGGTGTTGTGACGTCTCAGATGTAAATTAAAATGTCAGAGTTTTTCCACAACACCTGACGAACATTTAATTTCTGAGCTTCCGTGGCTCAATGGTTAGCGCGTTCGGCTGTCAATCGAAAGGTTGGTGGTTCGAGCCCATCCGGGAGCGGTGTTGTGAGGTCTCGGATGTGAAGTAAAAAGTCAAAGTTTTACCTCAATACCTGACGAAAATTTAATTTTTGGGCTTCAGTGGCGCAATGGTCAGCGCGTTCAGCTGTTAACCGAAAGGTTGGTGGTTCGAGCCCTCCCGGGAGCGGTGTTGTGACGTCTCAGATGTAACGTAAAATGTCAGAGTTTTTCCACAATACCTGACGAGCATTTAATTTTTGGGCTTCCGTGGCGCAATGGTTAGCGCGTTCAGCTGTTAATCGAAAGGTTGGTGGTTCGAGCCCACCCGGAAGAGGTGATGTGGGGTCTCAGATGTAGCGTAAAAAGTCAAAACTTTTCCACAATACGTGACAACCATTTAATTTCTGAGCTTCAGTGGCGCAATGGTCAGCGCGTTCAGCTGTTAACCGAAAGGTTGGTGGTTCGAGCCCATCCGGGAGCGGTGTTGTGACGTCTCAGATGTTACGTAAAATGTCAGAGTTTTTCCACAATACCTGACGAACATTTAATTTTTGGGCTTCCGTGGCGCAATGGTTAGCGCGTTCGGCTGTTAACCAATAGGTTGGTGGTTCGAGCCCACCCGGGAGCGGTGTTTTTGGATCTCAAATGTAACGTAAATAGCCAAAGTTTTTCCACAATACCTGACGACCATTTAATTTTTGGGCGTCCGTGGCGAATGATTAGCGCGTTCGGCTGTTAACCGAAAGGTTGGTGGTTCGAGCCCATCCGGGAGCGGTGTTGTGAGGTCTCAGATGAGAAGTAAAAAGTCAAGGTCTTACCTCAATACCTGACGAAAATTTAATTTTTAGGCTTCAGTGGCGCAATGGTCAGCGCGTTCAGCTGTTAACCGAAAGGTTGGTGGTTCGAGCCCTCCCGGGAGCGGTGTTGTGACGTCTCAGATGTAACGTAAAATGTCAGAGTTTTTCCACAACACCTGACGAACATTTAACTTTTGGGCTTCCGTGGCGCAATGGTTAGCGCGTTCAGCTGTTAACCAATAGGTTGGTGGTTCGAGCCCGCCCGGAAGAGGTGTTGTGGGGTCTCAGATGTAACGTAAAAAGTCAAAACTTTTCCACAATACGTGACAACCATTTAATTTCTGAGCTTCCGTGGCTCAATGGTTAGCGCGTTCGGCTGTCAATCGAAAGGTTGGTGGTTCGAGCCCATCCGGGAGCGGTGTTGTGAGGTCTCGGATGTGAAGTAAAAAGTCAAAGTTTTACCTCAATACCTGACGAAAATTTAATTTTTGGGCTTCAGTGGCGCAATGGTCAGCGCGTTCAGCTGTTAACCGAAAGGTTGGTGGTTCGAGCCCTCCCGGGAGCGGTGTTGTGACGTCTCAGATGTAACGTAAAATGTCAGAGTTTTTCCACAATACCTGACGAGCATTTCATTTTTGGGCTTCCGTGGCACAATGGTTACCGCGTTCAGCTGTTAATCGAAAGGTTGGTGGTTCGAGCCCACCCGGGAGAGGTGTTGTGGGGTCTCAAATGTAACGTAGAAAGCCAAAGTTTTTCCACAATACCTGACAACAATTTAATTTCTGAGCTTCCGTGGCTCAATGGTTAGCGCGTTCGGCTGTTAACCAATAGGTTGGTGGTTCGAGCCCATCCGGGAGCGGTGTTGTGAGGTCTCAGATGTGACGTAAAAAGTCAAGGTTTTTACACAATACCTGACGAGCATTTAACTTTTGGGCTTCCGTGGCGCAATGGTTAGCGCGTTCGGCTGTTAACCAATAGGTTGGTGGTTCGAGCCCATCCGGGAGCGGTGTTGTGAGGTCTCAGATGTGACGTAAAAAGTCAAGTTTTTTGCACAACACCTGACGAGCATTTAGCTTTTGGGCTTCCGTGGCGCAATGGTTAGCGCGTTCGGCTGTTAACCAATAGGTTGGTGGTTCGAGCCCACCCGGGAGCGGTGTTGTGTGATCTCAAATGTAACGTAGAAAGCCAAAGTTTTCCACAATACCTGACAACCATTTAATTTCTTATCTTCCGTGGCTCAATGGTTAGCGCGTTCGGCTGTTAACCAAAAGGTTGGTGGTTCGAGCCCACCCGGGAGCGGTGTTGTGGGATCTCAAATGTAACGTAGAAAGCCAAAGTTTTTGCACAATAAATGACGACCATTTAATTTTTGGGCTTCCGTGGCGCAATGGTTAGCGCGTTCGGCTGTTAACCAATAGGTTGGTGGTTCGAGCCCATCCGGGAGCGGTGTTGTGAGGTCTCAGATGTGACGTAAAAAGTCAAGGTTTTTACACAATACCTGACGAGCATTTAACTTTTGGGCTTCCGTGGCGCAATGGTTAGCGCGTTCGGCTGTTAACCAATAGGTTGGTGGTTCGAGCCCATCCGGGAGCGGTGTTGTGAGGTCTCAGATGTGACGTAAAAAGTCAAGGTTTTTACACAATACCTGACGAGCATTTAACTTTTGGGCTTCCGTGGCGCTATGTTTAGCGCGTTCGGCTGTTAACCAATAGGTTGGTGGTTCGAGCCCATCCGGGAGCGGTGTTGTGAGGTCTCAGATGTGACGTAAAAAGTCAAGGTTTTTACACAATACGTGACGAGCATTTAATTTTTGGGCTCCCGTGGCGCAATGGTTAGCGCGTTCAGCTGTTAATCGAAAGGTTGGTGGTTCGAGCCCACCCGGGGAAGGTGTTGTGGGGTCTCAAATGTAACGTAGAAAGCCAAAGTTTTTCCACAATACCTGACGACCATTTAATTTTTGGGCTTCCGTGGCGCAATGGTTAGCACGTTCGGCTGTTAACCAATAGGTTGGTGGTTCGAGCCCATCCGGGAGCCGTGTTGTGAGGTCTCAGATGTGACGTAAAAAGTCAAGGTTTTCCACAATACCTGACAACCATTTAATTTCGGAGCTTCCGTGGCTCAAGGGTTAGCGCGTTCGGCTGTTAACCAATAGGTTGGTGGTTCGAGCCCACCCGGGAGCGGTGTTGTGGGATCTGAAATGTAACGTAGAAAGCCAAAGTTTTTGCACAATAAATGACGACCATTTAATTTTTGGGCTTCCGTGGCGCAATGGTTAGCGCGTTCGGCTGTTAACCAATAGGTTGGTGGTTCGACCCCATCCGGGAGCGGTGTTGTGAGGTCTCAGATGTGACGTAAAAAGTCAAGGTTTTTACAGAATACCTGACGAGCATTTAACTTTTGGGCTTCCGTGGCGCAATGGTTAGCGCGTTCGGCTGTTAACCAATAGGTTGGTGGTTCGAGCCCATCCGGGAGCGGTGTTGTGAGGTCTCAGATGTGACGTAAAAAGTCAAGGTTTTTACACAATACCTAACGAGCATTTAACTTTTGGGCTTCCGTGGCGCAATGGTTAGCGCGTTCGGCTGTTAACCAATAGGTTGGTGGTTCGAGCCCATCCGGGAGCGGTGTTGTGAGGTCTCAGATGTGACGTAAAAAGTCAAGGTTTTTACACAATACCTGACGAGCATTTAACTTTTGGGCTTCCGTGGCGCAAGGGTTAGCGCGTTCGGCTGTTAACCAATAGGTTGGTGGTTCGAGCCCACCCGGGAGAGGTGTTTTGGGGTCTCAAATGTAACGTAGAAAGCCAAAGTTTTTCCACAATACCTGACAACAATTTAATTTCTGAGCTTCCGTGGCTCAATGGTTAGCGCGTTCGGCTGTTAACCAATAGGTTGGTGGTTCGAGCCCATCCGGGAGCGGTGTTGTGAGGTCTCAGATGTGACGTAAAAAGTCAAGGTTTTTACACAATACCTGACGAGCATTTAACTTTTGGGCTTCCGTGGCGCAATGGTTAGCGCGTTCGGCTGTTAACCAATAGGTTGGTGGTTCGAGCCCATCCGGGAGCGGTGTTGTGAGGTCTCAGATGTGACGTAAAAAGTCAAGTTTTTTGCACAACACCTGACGAGCATTTACCTTTTCGGCTTCCGTGGCGCAATGGTTAGCGCGTTCGGCTGTTAACCAATAGGTTGGTGGTTCGAGCCCACCCGGGAGCGGTGTTGTGTGATCTCAAATGTAACGTAGAAAGCCAAAGTTTTTCCACAATACCTGACAACCATTTAATTTCTTAGCTTCCGTGGCTCAATGGTTAGCGCGTTCGGCTGTTAACCAAAAGGTTGGTGGTTCGAGCCCACTCGGGAGCGGTGTTGTGGGATCTCAAATGTAACGTAGAAAGCCAAAGTTTTTGCACAATAAATGACGACCATTTAATTTTTGGGCTTCCGTGGCGCAATGGTTAGCGCGTTCGGCTGTTAACCAATAGGTTGGTGGTTCGACCCCATCCGGGAGCGGTGTTTTGAGGTCTCAGATTTGACGTAAAAAGTCAAGGTTTTTACACAATACCTGACGAGCATTTAACTTTTGGGCTTCCGTGGCGCAATGGTTAGCGCGTTCGGCTGTTAACCAATAGGTTGGTGGTTCGAGCCCATCCGGGAGCGGTGTTGTGAGGTCTCAGATGTGACGTAAAAAGTCAAGGTTTTTACACAATACCTGACGAGCATTTAACTTTTGGGCTTCCGTGGCGCTATGTTTAGCGCGTTCGGCTGTTAACCAATAGGTTGGTGGTTCGAGCCCATCCGGGAGCGGTGTTGTGAGGTCTCAGATGTGACGTAAAAAGTCAAGGTTTTTCCACAATACCTGACGAGCATTTAATTTTTGGGCTCCCGTGGCGCAATGGTTAGCGCGTTCAGCTGTTAATCGAAAGGTTGGTGGTTCGAGCCCACCCGGGAAAGGTGTTGTGGGGTCTCAAATGTAACGTAGAAAGCCAAAGTTTTTCCACAATACCTGACGACCATTTAATTTTTGGGCTTCCGTGGCGCAATGGTTAGCACGTTCGGCTGTTAACCAATAGGTTGGTGGTTCGAGCCCATCCGGGAGCCGTGTTGTGAGGTCTCAGATGTGACGTAAAAAGTCAAGGTTTTCCACAATACCTGACAACCATTTAATTTCGGAGCTTCCGTGGCTCAAGGGTTAGCGCGTTCGGCTGTTAACCAATAGGTTGGTGGTTCGAGCCCACCCGGGAGCGGTGTTGTGGGATCTGAAATGTAACGTAGAAAGCCAAAGTTTTTGCACAATAAATGACGACCATTTAATTTTTGGGCTTCCGTGGCGCAATGGTTAGCGCGTTCGGCTGTTAACCAATAGGTTGGTGGTTCGACCCCATCCGGGAGCGGTGTTGTGAGGTCTCAGATGTGACGTAAAAAGTCAAGGTTTTTACATAATACCTGACGAGCATTTAACTTTTGGGCTTCCGTGGCGCAATGGTTAGCGCGTTCGGCTGTTAGCCAATAGGTTGGTGGTTCGAGCCCATCCGGGAGCGGTGTTGTGAGGTCTCAGATGTGACGTGAAAAGTCAAGGTTTTTACACAATACCTAACGAGCATTTAACTTTTGGGCTTCCGTGGCGCAATGGTTAGCGCGTTCGGCTGTTAACCAATAGGTTGGTGGTTCGAGCCCATCCGGGAGCGGTGTTGTGAGGTCTCAGATGTGACGTAAAAAGTCAAGGTTTTTACACAATACCTGACGAGCATTTAACTTTTGGGCTTCCGTGGCGCAATGGTTAGCGCGTTCGGCTGTTAACCAATAGGTTGGTGGTTCGAGCCCACCCGGGAGAGGTGTTGTGGGGTCTCAAATGTAACGTAGAAAGCCAAAGTTTTTCCACAATACCTGACAACAATTTAATTTCTGAGCTTCCGTGGCTCAATGGTTAGCGCGTTCGGCTGTTAACCAATAGGTTGGTGGTTCGAGCCCATCCGGGAGCGGTGTTGTGAGGTCTCAGATGTGACGTAAAAAGTCAAGGTTTTTACACAATACCTGACGAGCATTTAACTTTTGGGCTTCCGTGGCGCAATGGTTAGCGCGTTCGGCTGTTAACCAATAGGTTGGTGGTTCGAGCCCATCCGGGAGCGGTGTTGTGAGGTCTCAGATGTGACGTAAAAAGTCAAGTTTTTTGCACAACACCTGACGAGCATTTAGCTTTTGGGCTTCCGTGGCGCAATGGTTAGCGCGTTCGGCTGTTAACCAATAGGTTGGTGGTTCGAGCCCATCCGGGAGCGGTGTTGTGAGGTCTCAGATGTGACGTAAAAAGTCAAGTTTTTTGCACAACACCTGACGAGCATTTAGCTTTTGGGCTTCCGTGGCGCAATGGTTAGCGCGTTCGGCTGTTAACCAATAGGTTGGTGGTTCGAGCCCACCCGGGAGCGGTGTTGTGTGATCTCAAATGTAACGTAGAAAGCCAAAGTTTTTCCACAATACCTGACAACCATTTAATTTCTTAGCTTCCGTGGCTCAATGGTTAGCGCGTTCGGCTGTTAACCAAAAGGTTGGTGGTTCGAGCCCACCCGGGAGCGGTGTTGTGGGATCTCAAATGTAACGTAGAAAGCCAAAGTTTTTGCACAATAAATGACGACCATTTAATTTTTGGGCTTCCGTGGCGCAATGGTTAGCGCGTTCGGCTGTTAACCAATAGGTTGGTGGTTCGACCCCATCCGGGAGCGGTGTTTTGAGGTCTCAGATTTGACGTAAAAAGTCAAGGTTTTTACACAATACCTGACGAGCATTTAACTTTTGGGCTTCCGTGGCGCAATGGTTAGCGCGTTCGGCTGTTAACCAATAGGTTGGTGGTTCGAGCCCATCCGGGAGCGGTGTTGTGAGGTCTCAGATGTGACGTAAAAAGTCAAGGTTTTTACACAATACCTGACGAACATTTAACTTTTGGGCTTCCGTGGCGCTATGTTTAGCGCGTTCGGCTGTTAACCAATAGGTTGGTGGTTCGAGCCCATCCGGGAGCGGTGTTGTGAGGTCTCAGATGTGACGTAAAAAGTCAAGGTTTTTACACAATACCTGACGAGCATTTAATTTTTGGGCTCCCGTGGCGCAATGGTTAGCGCGTTCAGCTGTTAATCGAAAGGTTGGTGGTTCGAGCCCACCCGGGAAAGGTGTTGTGGGGTCTCAAATGTAACGTAGAAAGCCAAAGTTTTTCCACAATACCTGACGACCATTTAATTTTTGGGCTTCCGTGGCGCAATGGTTAGCACGTTCGGCTGTTAACCAATAGGTTGGTGGTTCGAGCCCATCCGGGAGCCGTGTTGTGAGGTCTCAGATGTGACGTAAAAAGTCAAGGTTTTCCACAATACCTGACAACCATTTAATTTCGGAGCTTCCGTGGCTCAAGGGTTAGCGCGTTCGGCTGTTAACCAATAGGTTGGTGGTTCGAGCCCACCCGGGAGCGGTGTTGTGGGATCTGAAATGTAACGTAGAAAGCCAAAGTTTTTGCACAATAAATGACGACCATTTAATTTTTGGGCTTCCGTGGCGCAATGGTTAGCGCGTTCGGCTGTTAACCAATAGGTTGGTGGTTCGACCCCATCCGGGAGCGGTGTTGTGAGGTCTCAGATGTGACGTAAAAAGTCAAGGTTTTTACATAATACCTGACGAGCATTTAACTTTTGGGCTTCCGTGGCGCAATGGTTAGCGCGTTCGGCTGTTAACCAATAGGTTGGTGGTTCGAGCCCATCCGGGAGCGGTGTTGTGAGGTCTCAGATGTGACGTGAAAAGTCAAGGTTTTTACACAATACCTAACGAGCATTTAACTTTTGGGCTTCCGTGGCGCAATGGTTAGCGCGTTCGGCTGTTAACCAATAGGTTGGTGGTTCGACCCCATCCGGGAGCGGTGTTTTGAGGTCTCAGATTTGACGTAAAAAGTCAAGGTTTTTACACAATACCTGACGAGCATTTAACTTTTGGGCTTCCGTGGCGCAATGGTTAGCGCGTTCGGCTGTTAACCAATAGGTTGGTGGTTCGAGCCCACCCGGGAGAGGTGTTGTGGGGTCTCAAATGTAACGTAGAAAGCCAAATTTTTTCCACAATACCTGACAACAATTTAATTTCTGAGCTTCCGTGGCTCAATGGTTAGCGCGTTCGGCTGTTAACCAATAGGTTGGTGGTTCGAGCCCATCCGGGAGCGGTGTTGTGAGGTCTCAGATGTGACGTAAAAAGTCAAGGTTTTTACACAATACCTGACGAGCATTTAACTTTTGGGCTTCCGTGGCGCAATGGTTAGCGCGTTCGGCTGTTAACCAATAGGTTGGTGGTTCGAGCCCATCCGGGAGCGGTGTTGTGAGGTCTCAGATGTGACGTAAAAAGTCAAGTTTTTTGCACAACACCTGACGAGCATTTAGCTTTTGGGCTTCCGTGGCGCAATGGTTAGCGCGTTCGGCTGTTAACCAATAGGTTGGTGGTTCGAGCCCATCCGGGAGCGGTGTTGTGAGGTCTCAGATGTGACGTAAAAAGTCAAGTTTTTTGCACAACACCTGACGAGCATTTAGCTTTTGGGCTTCCGTGGCGCAATGGTTAGCGCGTTCGGCTGTTAACCAATAGGTTGGTGGTTCGAGCCCACCCGGGAGCGGTGTTGTGTGATCTCAAATGTAACGTAGAAAGCCAAAGTTTTTCCACAATACCTGACAACCATTTAATTTCTTAGCTTCCGTGGCTCAATGGTTAGCGCGTTCGGCTGTTAACCAAAAGGTTGGTGGTTCGAGCCCACCCGGGAGCGGTGTTGTGGGATCTCAAATGTAACGTAGAAAGCCAAAGTTTTTGCACAATAAATGACGACCATTTAATTTTTGGGCTTCCGTGGCGCAATGGTTAGCGCGTTCGGCTGTTAACCAATAGGTTGGTGGTTCGACCCCATCCGGGAGCGGTGTTTTGAGGTCTCAGATTTGACGTAAAAAGTCAAGGTTTTTACACAATACCTGACGAGCATTTAACTTTTGGGCTTCCGTGGCGCAATGGTTAGCGCGTTCGGCTGTTAACCAATAGGTTGGTGGTTCGAGCCCATCCGGGAGCGGTGTTGTGAGGTCTCAGATGTGACGTAAAAAGTCAAGGTTTTTACACAATACCTGACGAACATTTAACTTTTGGGCTTCCGTGGCGCTATGTTTAGCGCGTTCGGCTGTTAACCAATAGGTTGGTGGTTCGAGCCCATCCGGGAGCGGTGTTGTGAGGTCTCAGATGTGACGTAAAAAGTCAATGTTTTTACACAATACCTGACGAGCATTTAATTTTTGGGCTCCCGTGGCGCAATGGTTAGCGCGTTCAGCTGTTAATCGAAAGGTTGGTGGTTCGAGCCCACCCGGGAAAGGTGTTGTGGGGTCTCAAATGTAACGTAGAAAGCCAAAGTTTTTCCACAATACCTGACGACCATTTAATTTTTGGGCTTCCGTGGCGCAATGGTTAGCACGTTCGGCTGTTAACCAATAGGTTGGTGGTTCGAGCCCATCCGGGAGCCGTGTTGTGAGGTCTCAGATGTGACGTAAAAAGTCAAGGTTTTCCACAATACCTGACAACCATTTAATTTCGGAGCTTCCGTGGCTCAAGGGTTAGCGCGTTCGGCTGTTAACCAATAGGTTGGTGGTTCGAGCCCACCCGGGAGCGGTGTTGTGGGATCTGAAATGTAACGTAGAAAGCCAAAGTTTTTGCACAATAAATGACGACCATTTAATTTTTGGGCTTCCGTGGCGCAATGGTTAGCGCGTTCGGCTGTTAACCAATAGGTTGGTGGTTCGACCCCATCCGGGAGCGGTGTTGTGAGGTCTCAGATGTGACGTAAAAAGTCAAGGTTTTTACATAATACCTGACGAGCATTTAACTTTTGGGCTTCCGTGGCGCAATGGTTAGCGCGTTCGGCTGTTAACCAATAGGTTGGTGGTTCGAGCCCATCCGGGAGCGGTGTTGTGAGGTCTCAGATGTGACGTGAAAAGTCAAGGTTTTTACACAATACCTAACGAGCATTTAACTTTTGGGCTTCCGTGGCGCAATGGTTAGCGCGTTCGGCTGTTAACCAATAGGTTGGTGGTTCGAGCCCATCCGGGAGCGGTGTTGTGAGGTCTCAGATGTGACGTAAAAAGTCAAGGTTTTTACACAATACCTGACGAGCATTTAACTTTTGGGCTTCCGTGGCGCAATGGTTAGCGCGTTCGGCTGTTAACCAATAGGTTGGTGGTTCGAGCCCACCCGGGAGAGGTGTTGTGGGGTCTCAAATGTAACGTAGAAAGCCAAAGTTTTTCCACAATACCTGACAACAATTTAATTTCTGAGCTTCCGTGGCTCAATGGTTAGCGCGTTCGGCTGTTAACCAATAGGTTGGTGGTTCGAGCCCATCCGGGAGCGGTGTTGTGAGGTCTCAGATGTGACGTAAAAAGTCAAGGTTTTTACACAATACCTGACGAGCATTTAACTTTTGGGCTTCCGTGGCGCAATGGTTAGCGCGTTCGGCTGTTAACCAATAGGTTGGTGGTTCGAGCCCATCCGGGAGCGGTGTTGTGAGGTCTCAGATGTGACGTAAAAAGTCAAGTTTTTTGCACAACACCTGACGAGCATTTAGCTTTTGGGCTTCCGTGGCGCAATGGTTAGCGCGTTCGGCTGTTAACCAATAGGTTGGTGGTTCGAGCCCATCCGGGAGCGGTGTTGTGAGGTCTCAGATGTGACGTAAAAAGTCAAGTTTTTTGCACAACACCTGACGAGCATTTAGCTTTTGGGCTTCCGTGTCGCAATGGTTAGCGCGTTCGGCTGTTAACCAATAGGTTGGTGATTCGAGCCCACCCGGGAGCGGTGTTGTGTGATCTCAAATGTAACGTAGAAAGCCAAAGTTTTTCCACAATACCTGACAACCATTTAATTTCTTAGCTTCCGTGGCTCAATGGTTAGCGCGTTCGGCTGTTAACCAAAAGGTTGGTGGTTCGAGCCCACCCGGGAGCGGTGTTGTGGGATCTCAAATGTAACGTAGAAAGCCAAAGTTTTTGCACAATAAATGACGACCATTTAATTTTTGGGCTTCCGTGGCGCAATGGTTAGCGCGTTCGGCTGTTAACCAATAGGTTGGTGGTTCGAGCCCATCCGGGAGCGGTGTTGTGAGGTCTCAGATGTGACGTAAAAAGTCAAGTTTTTTGCACAACACCTGACGAGCATTTAGCTTTTGGGCTTCCGTGGCGAAATGGTTAGCGCGTTCGGCTGTTAACCAATAGGTTGGTGGTTCGAGCCCACCCGGGAGCGGTGTTGTGTGATCTCAAATGTAACGTAGAAAGCCAAAGTTTTTCCACAATACCTGACAACCATTTAATTTCTTAGCTTCCGTGGCTCAATGGTTAGCGCGTTCGGCTGTTAACCAAAAGGTTGGTGGTTCGAGCCCACCCGGGAGCGGTGTTGTGGGATCTCAAATGTAACGTAGAAAGCCAAAGTTTTTGCACAATAAATGACGACCATTTAATTTTTGGGCTTCCGTGGCGCAATGTTTAGCGCGTTCGGCTGTTAACCAATAGGTTGGTGGTTCGACCCCATCCGGGAGCGGTGTTTTGAGGTCTCAGATTTGACGTAAAAAGTCAAGGTTTTTACACAATACCTGACGAGCATTTAACTTTTGGGCTTCCGTGGCGCAATGGTTAGCGCGTTCGGCTGTTAACCAATAGGTTGGTGGTTCGAGCCCATCCGGGAGCGGTGTTGTGAGGTCTCAGATGTGACGTAAAAAGTCAAGGTTTTTACACAATACCTGACGATCATTTAACTTTTGGGCTTCCGTGGCGCTATGTTTAGCGCGTTCGGCTGTTAACCAATAGGTTGGTGGTTCGAGCCCATCCGGGAGCGGTGTTGTGAGGTCTCAGATGTGACGTAAAAAGTCAAGGTTTTTACACAATACCTGACGAGCATTTAATTTTTGGGCTTCCGTGGCGCAATGGTTAGCGCGTTCGGCTGTTAACCAATAGGTTGGTGGTTCGAGCCCATCCGGGAGCGGTGTTGTGAGGTCTCAGATGTGACGTAAAAAGTCAAGTTTTTTGCACAACACCTGACGAGCATTTAGCTTTTGGGCTTCCGTGGCGCAATGGTTAGCGCGTTCGGCTGTTAACCAATAGGTTGGTGGTTCGAGCCCACCCGGGAGCGGTGTTGTGTGATCTCAAATGTAACGTAGAAAGCCAAAGTTTTTCCACAATACCTGACAACCATTTAATTTCTTAGCTTCCGTGGCTCAATGGTTAGCGCGTTCGGCTGTTAACCAAAAGGTTGGTGGTTCGAGCCCACCCGGGAGCGGTGTTGTGGGATCTCAAATGTAACGTAGAAAGCCAAAGTTTTTGCACAATAAATGACGACCATTTAATTTTTGGGCTTCCGTGGCGCAATGGTTAGCGCGTTCGGCTGTTAACCAATAGGTTGGTGGTTCGAGCCCATCCGGGAGCGGTGTTGTGAGGTCTCAGATGTGACGTAAAAAGTCAAGTTTTTTGCACAACACCTGACGAGCATTTAGCTTTTGGGCTTCCGTGGCGCAATGGTTAGCGCGTTCGGCTGTTAACCAATAGGTTGGTGGTTCGAGCCCACCCGGGAGCGGTGTTGTGTGATCTCAAATGTAACGTAGAAAGCCAAAGTTTTTCCACAATACCTGACAACCATTTAATTTCTTAGCTTCCGTGGCTCAATGGTTAGCGCGTTCGGCTGTTAACCAAAAGGTTGGTGGTTCGAGCCCACCCGGGAGCGGTGTTGTGGGATCTCAAATGTAACGTAGAAAGCCAAAGTTTTTGCACAATAAATGACGACCATTTAATTTTTGGGCTTCCGTGGCGCAATGTTTAGCGCGTTCGGCTGTTAACCAATAGGTTGGTGGTTCGACCCCATCCGGGAGCGGTGTTTTGAGGTCTCAGATTTGACGTAAAAAGTCAAGGTTTTTACACAATACCTGACGAGCATTTAACTTTTGGGCTTCCGTGGCGCAATGGTTAGCGCGTTCGGCTGTTAACCAATAGGTTGGTGGTTCGAGCCCATCCGGGAGCGGTGTTGTGAGGTCTCAGATGTGACGTAAAAAGTCAAGGTTTTTACACAATACCTGACGATCATTTAACTTTTGGGCTTCCGTGGCGCTATGTTTAGCGCGTTCGGCTGTTAACCAATAGGTTGGTGGTTCGAGCCCATCCGGGAGCGGTGTTGTGAGGTCTCAGATGTGACGTAAAAAGTCAAGGTTTTTACACAATACCTGACGAGCATTTAATTTTTGGGCTCCCGTGGCGCAATGGTTAGCGCGTTCAGCTGTTAATCGAAAGGTTGGTGGTTCGAGCCCACCCGGGAAAGGTGTTGTGGGGTCTCAAATGTAACGTAGAAAGCCAAAGTTTTTCCACAATACCTGACGACCATTTAATTTTTGGGCTTCCGTGGCGCAATGGTTAGCACGTTCGGCTGTTAACCAATAGGTTGGTGGTTCGAGCCCATCCGGGAGCCGTGTTGTGAGGTCTCAGATGTGACGTAAAAAGTCAAGGTTTTCCACAATACCTGACGACCATTTAATTTTTGGGATTCCGTGGCGCAATGGTTAGCACGTTCGGCTGTTAACCAATAGGTTGGTGGTTCGAGCCCATCCGGGAGCCGTGTTGTGAGGTCTCAGATGTGACGTAAAAAGTCAAGGTTTTCCACAATACCTGACAACCATTTAATTTCGGAGCTTCCGTGGCTCAAGGGTTAGCGCGTTCGGCTGTTAACCAATAGGTTGGTGGTTCGAGCCCACCCGGGAGCGGTGTTGTGGGATCTGAAATGTAACGTAGAAAGCCAAAGTTTTTGCACAATAAATGACGACCATTTAATTTTTGGGCTTCCGTGGCGCAATGGTTAGCGCGTTCGGCTGTTAACCAATAGGTTGGTGGTTCGACCCCATCCGGGAGCGGTGTTGTGAGGTCTCAGATGTGACGTAAAAAGTCAAGGTTTTTACATAATACCTGACGAGCATTTAACTTTTGGGCTTCCGTGGCGCAATGGTTAGCGCGTTCGGCTGTTAACCAATAGGTTGGTGGTTCGAGCCCATCCGGGAGCGGTGTTGTGAGGTCTCAGATGTGACGTAAAAAGTCAAGGTTTTTACACAATACCTAACGAGCATTTAACTTTTGGGCTTCCGTGGCGCAATGGTTAGCGCGTTCGGCTGTTAACCAATAGGTTGGTGGTTCGAGCCCATCCGGGAGCGGTGTTGTGAGGTCTCAGATGTGACGTAAAAAGTCAAGGTTTTTACACAATACCTAACGAGCATTTAACTTTTGGGCTTCCGTGACGCAATGGTTAGCGCGTTCGGCTGTTAACCAATAGGTTGGTGGTTCGAGCCCATCCGGGAGCGGTGTTGTGAGGTCTCAGATGTGACGTAAAAAGTCAAGGTTTTTACCCAATACCTGACGAGCATTTAACTTATGGGCTTTCGTGGCGCAATGGTTAGCGCGTTCGGCTGTTAACCAATAGGTTGGTGGTTCGAGCCCACCCGGGAGAGGTGTTGTGGGGTCTCAAATGTAACGTAGAAAGCCAAAGTTTTTCCACAATACCTGACAACAATTTAATTTCTGAGCTTCCGTGGCTCAATGGTTAGCGCGTTCGGCTGTTAACCAATAGGTTGGTGGTTCGAGCCCATCCGGGAGCGGTGTTGTGAGGTCTCAGATGTGACGTAAAAAGTCAAGTTTTTTGCACAACACCTGACGAGCATTTAGCTTTTGGGCTTCCGTGGCGCAATGGTTAGCGCGTTCGGCTGTTAACCAATAGGTTGGTGGTTCGAGCCCACCCGGGAGCGGTGTTGTGTGATCTCAAATGTAACGTAGAAAGCCAAAGTTTTTCCACAATACCTGACAACCATTTAATTTCTTAGCTTCCGTGGCTCAATGGTTAGCGCGTTCGGCTGTTAACCAAAAGGTTGGTGGTTCGAGCCCACCCGGGAGCGGTGTTGTGGGATCTCAAATGTAACGTAGAAAGCCAAAGTTTTTGCACAATAAATGACGACCATTTAATTTTTGGGCTTCCGTGGCGCAATGGTTAGCGCGTTCGGCTGTTAACCAATAGGTTGGTGGTTCGACCCCATCCGGGAGCGGTGTTTTGAGGTCTCAGATGTGACGTAAAAAGTCAAGGCTTTTACACAATACCTGACGAGCATTTAACTTTTGGGCTTCCGTGGCGCAATGGTTAGCGCGTTCGGCTGTTAACCAATAGGTTGGTGGTTCGAGCCCATCCGGGAGCGGTGTTGTGAGGTCTCAGATGTGACGTAAAAAGTCAAGGTTTTTACATAATACCTGACGAGCATTTAACTTTTGGGCTTCCGTGGCGCAATGGTTAGCGCGTTCGGCTGTTAACCAATAGGTTGGTGGTTCGAGCCCATCCGGGAGCGGTGTTGTGAGGTCTCAGATGTGACGTAAAAAGTCAAGGTTTTTACACAATACCTAACGAGCATTTAACTTTTGGGCTTCCGTGGCGCAATGGTTAGCGCGTTCGGCTGTTAACCAATAGGTTGGTGGTTCGAGCCCATCCGGGAGCGGTGTTGTGAGGTCTCAGATGTGACGTAAAAAGTCAAGGTTTTTACACAATACCTAACGAGCATTTAACTTTTGGGCTTCCGTGACGCAATGGTTAGCGCGTTCGGCTGTTAACCAATAGGTTGGTGGTTCGAGCCCATCCGGGAGCGGTGTTGTGAGGTCTCAGATGTGACGTAAAAAGTCAAGTTTTTTGCACAACACCTGACGAGCATTTAGCTTTTGGGCTTCCGTGGCGCAATGGTTAGCGCGTTCGGCTGTTAACCAATAGGTTGGTGGTTCGAGCCCACCCGGGAGCGGTGTTGTGTGATCTCAAATGTAACGTAGAAAGCCAAAGTTTTTCCACAATACCTGACAACCATTTAATTTCTTAGCTTCCGTGGCTCAATGGTTAGCGCGTTCGGCTGTTAACCAAAAGGTTGGTGGTTCGAGCCCACCCGGGAGCGGTGTTGTGGGATCTCAAATGTAACGTAGAAAGCCAAAGTTTTTGCACAATAAATGACGACCATTTAATTTTTGGGCTTCCGTGGCGCAATGGTTAGCGCGTTCGGCTGTTAACCAATAGGTTGGTGGTTCGACCCCATCCGGGAGCGGTGTTTTGAGGTCTCAGATGTGACGTAAAAAGTCAAGGTTTTTACACAATACCTGACGAGCATTTAACTTTTGGGCTTCCGTGGCGCAATGGTTAGCGCGTTCGGCTGTTAACCAATAGGTTGGTGGTTCGAGCCCATCCGGGAGCGGTGTTGTGAGGTCTCAGATGTGACGTAAAAAGTCAAGGTTTTTACACAATACCTGACGAGCATTTAACTTTTGGGCTTCCGTGGCGCTATGTTTAGCGCGTTCGGCTGTTAACCAATAGGTTGTGGTTCGAGCCCATCCGGGAGCGGTGTTGTGAGGTCTCAGATGTGACGTAAAAAGTCAAGGTTTTTACACAATACCTGACGAGCATTTAATTTTTGGGCTCCCGTGGCGCAATGGTTAGCGCGTTCAGCTGTTAATCGAAAGGTTGGTGGTTCGAGCCCACCCGGGAAAGGTGTTGTGGGGTCTCAAATGTAACGTAGAAAGCCAAAGTTTTTCCACAATACCTGACGACCACTTAATTTTTGGGCTTCCGTGGCGCAATGGTTAGCACGTTCGGCTGTTAACCAATAGGTTGGTGGTTCGAGCCCATCCGGGAGCCGTGTTGTGAGGTCTCAGATGTGACGTAAAAAGTCAAGGTTTTCCACAATACCTGACAACCATTTAATTTCGGAGCTTCCGTGGCTCAAGGGTTAGCGCGTTCGGCTGTTAACCAATAGGTTGGTGGTTCGAGCCCACCCGGGAGCGGTGTTGTGGGATCTGAAATGTAACGTAGAAAGCCAAAGTTTTTGCACAATAAATGACGACCATTTAACTTTTGGGCTTCCGTGGCGCAATGGTTAGCGCGTTCGGCTGTTAACCAATAGGTTGGTGGTTCGAGCCCATCCGGGAGCGGTGTTGTGAGGTCTCAGATGTGACGTAAAAAGTCAAGGTTTTTACACAATACCTGACGAGCATTTAACTTTTGGGCTTCCGTGGCGCTATGTTTAGCGCGTTCGGCTGTTAACCAATAGGTTGGTGGTTCGAGCCCATCCGGGAGCGGTGTTGTGAGGTCTCAGATGTGACGTAAAAAGTCAAGGTTTTTACACAATACCTGACGAGCATTTAATTTTTGGGCTCCCGTGGCGCAATGGTTAGCGCGTTCAGCTGTTAATCGAAAGGTTGGTGGTTCGAGCCCACCCGGGAAAGGTGTTGTGGGGTCTCAAATGTAACGTAGAAAGCCAAAGTTTTTCCACAATACCTGACGACCATTTAATTTTTGGGCTTCCGTGGCGCAATGGTTAGCACGTTCGGCTGTTAACCAATAGGTTGGTGGTTCGAGCCCATCCGGGAGCCGTGTTGTGAGGTCTCAGATGTGACGTAAAAAGTCAAGGTTTTCCACAATACCTGACAACCATTTAATTTCGGAGCTTCCGTGGCTCAAGGGTTAGCGCGTTCGGCTGTTAACCAATAGGTTGGTGGTTCGAGCCCACCCGGGAGCGGTGTTGTGGGATCTGAAATGTAACGTAGAAAGCCAAAGTTTTTGCACAATAAATGACGACCATTTAACTTTTGGGCTTCCGTGGCGCAATGGTTAGCGCGTTCGGCTGTTAACCAATAGGTTGGTGGTTCGAGCCCATCCGGGAGCGGTGTTGTGAGGTCTCAGATGTGACGTAAAAAGTCAAGGTTTTTACACAATACCTGACGAGCATTTAACTTTTGGGCTTCCGTGGCGCTATGTTTAGCGCGTTCGGCTGTTAACCAATAGGTTGGTGGTTCGAGCCCATCCGGGAGCGGTGTTGTGAGGTCTCAGATGTGACGTAAAAAGTCAAGGTTTTTACACAATACCTGACGAGCATTTAATTTTTGGGCTCCCGTGGCGCAATGGTTAGCGCGTTCAGCTGTTAATCGAAAGGTTGGTGGTTCGAGCCCACCCGGGAAAGGTGTTGTGGGGTCTCAAATGTAACGTAGAAAGCCAAAGTTTTTCCACAATACCTGACGACCATTTAATTTTTGGGCTTCCGTGGCGCAATGGTTAGCACGTTCGGCTGTTAACCAATAGGTTGGTGGTTCGAGCCCATCCGGGAGCCGTGTTGTGAGGTCTCAGATGTGACGTAAAAAGTCAAGGTTTTCCACAATACCTGACAACCATTTAATTTCGGAGCTTCCGTGGCTCAAGGGTTAGCGCGTTCGGCTGTTAACCAATAGGTTGGTGGTTCGAGCCCACCCGGGAGCGGTGTTGTGGGATCTGAAATGTAACGTAGAAAGCCAAAGTTTTTGCACAATAAATGACGACCATTTAATTTTTGGGCTTCCGTGGCGCAATGGTTAGCGCGTTCGGCTGTTAACCAATAGGTTGGTGGTTCGACCCCATCCGGGAGCGGTGTTGTGAGGTCTCAGATGTGACGTAAAAAGTCAAGGTTTTTACATAATACCTGACGAGCATTTAACTTTTGGGCTTCCGTGGCGCAATGGTTAGCGCGTTCGGCTGTTAACCAATAGGTTGGTGGTTCGAGCCCATCCGGGAGCGGTGTTGTGAGGTCTCAGATGTGACGTAAAAAGTCAAGGTTTTTACACAATACCTGACGAGCATTTAATTTTTGGGCTTCCGTGGCGCTATGTTTAGCGCGTTCGGCTGTTAACCAATAGGTTGTGGTTCGAGCCCATCCGGGAGCGGTGTTGTGAGGTCTCAGATGTGACGTAAAAAGTCAAGGTTTTTACACAATACCTGACGAGCATTTAATTTTTGGGCTCCCGTGGCGCAATGGTTAGCGCGTTCAGCTGTTAATCGAAAGGTTGGTGGTTCGAGCCCACCCGGGAAAGGTGTTGTGGGGTCTCAAATGTAACGTAGAAAGCCAAAGTTTTTCCACAATACCTGACGACCACTTAATTTTTGGGCTTCCGTGGCGCAATGGTTAGCACGTTCGGCTGTTAACCAATAGGTTGGTGGTTCGAGCCCATCCGGGAGCCGTGTTGTGAGGTCTCAGATGTGACGTAAAAAGTCAAGGTTTTCCACAATACCTGACAACCATTTAATTTCGGAGCTTCCGTGGCTCAAGGGTTAGCGCGTTCGGCTGTTAACCAATAGGTTGGTGGTTCGAGCCCACCCGGGAGCGGTGTTGTGGGATCTGAAATGTAACGTAGAAAGCCAAAGTTTTTGCACAATAAATGACGACCATTTAACTTTTGGGCTTCCGTGGCGCAATGGTTAGCGCGTTCGGCTGTTAACCAATAGGTTGGTGGTTCGAGCCCATCCGGGAGCGGTGTTGTGAGGTCTCAGATGTGACGTAAAAAGTCAAGGTTTTTACACAATACCTGACGAGCATTTAACTTTTGGGCTTCCGTGGCGCTATGTTTAGCGCGTTCGGCTGTTAACCAATAGGTTGTGGTTCGAGCCCATCCGGGAGCGGTGTTGTGAGGTCTCAGATGTGACGTAAAAAGTCAAGGTTTTTACACAATACCTGACGAGCATTTAATTTTTGGGCTCCCGTGGCGCAATGGTTAGCGCGTTCAGCTGTTAATCGAAAGGTTGGTGGTTCGAGCCCACCCGGGAAAGGTGTTGTGGGGTCTCAAATGTAACGTAGAAAGCCAAAGTTTTTCCACAATACCTGACGACCACTTAATTTTTGGGCTTCCGTGGCGCAATGGTTAGCACGTTCGGCTGTTAACCAATAGGTTGGTGGTTCGAGCCCATCCGGGAGCCGTGTTGTGAGGTCTCAGATGTGACGTAAAAAGTCAAGGTTTTCCACAATACCTGACAACCATTTAATTTCGGAGCTTCCGTGGCTCAAGGGTTAGCGCGTTCGGCTGTTAACCAATAGGTTGGTGGTTCGAGCCCACCCGGGAGCGGTGTTGTGGGATCTGAAATGTAACGTAGAAAGCCAAAGTTTTTGCACAATAAATGACGACCATTTAACTTTTGGGCTTCCGTGGCGCAATGGTTAGCGCGTTTGGCTGTTAACCAATAGGTTGGTGGTTCGAGCCCATCCGGGAGCGGTGTTGTGAGGTCTCAGATGTGACGTAAAAAGTCAAGGTTTTTACACAATACCTGACGAGCATTTAACTTTTGGGCTTCCGTGGCGCTATGTTTAGCGCGTTCGGCTGTTAACCAATAGGTTGGTGGTTCGAGCCCATCCGGGAGCGGTGTTGTGAGGTCTCAGATGTGACGTAAAAAGTCAAGGTTTTTACACAATACCTGACGAGCATTTAATTTTTGGGCTCCCGTGGCGCAATGGTTAGCGCGTTCAGCTGTTAATCGAAAGGTTGGTGGTTCGAGCCCACCCGGGAAAGGTGTTGTGGGGTCTCAAATGTAACGTAGAAAGCCAAAGTTTTTCCACAATACCTGACGACCATTTAATTTTTGGGCTTCCGTGGCGCAATGGTTAGCACGTTCGGCTGTTAACCAATAGGTTGGTGGTTCGAGCCCATCCGGGAGCCGTGTTGTGAGGTCTCAGATGTGACGTAAAAAGTCAAGGTTTTCCACAATACCTGACAACCATTTAATTTCGGAGCTTCCGTGGCTCAAGGGTTAGCGCGTTCGGCTGTTAACCAATAGGTTGGTGGTTCGAGCCCACCCGGGAGCGGTGTTGTGGGATCTGAAATGTAACGTAGAAAGCCAAAGTTTTTGCACAATAAATGACGACTATTTAACTTTTGGGCTTCCGTGGCGCAATGGTTAGCGCGTTCGGCTGTTAACCAATAGGTTGGTGGTTCGAGCCCATCCGGGAGCGGTGTTGTGAGGTCTCAGATGTGACGTAAAAAGTCAAGGTTTTTACACAATACCTGACGAGCATTTAACTTTTGGGCTTCCGTGGCGCTATGTTTAGCGCGTTCGGCTGTTAACCAATAGGTTGGTGGTTCGAGCCCATCCGGGAGCGGTGTTGTGAGGTCTCAGATGTGACGTAAAAAGTCAAGGTTTTTACACAATACCTGACGAGCATTTAATTTTTGGGCTCCCGTGGCGCAATGGTTAGCGCGTTCAGCTGTTAATCGAAAGGTTGGTGGTTCGAGCCCACCCGGGAAAGGTGTTGTGGGGTCTCAAATGTAACGTAGAAAGCCAAAGTTTTTCCACAATACCTGACGACCACTTAATTTTTGGGCTTCCGTGGCGCAATGGTTAGCACGTTCGGCTGTTAACCAATAGGTTGGTGGTTCGAGCCCATCCGGGAGCCGTGTTGTGAGGTCTCAGATGTGACGTAAAAAGTCAAGGTTTTCCACAATACCTGACAACCATTTAATTTCGGAGCTTCCGTGGCTCAAGGGTTAGCGCGTTCGGCTGTTAACCAATAGGTTGGTGGTTCGAGCCCACCCGGGAGCGGTGTTGTGGGATCTGAAATGTAACGTAGAAAGCCAAAGTTTTTGCACAATAAATGACGACCATTTAATTTTTGGGCTTCCGTGGCGCAATGGTTAGCGCGTTCGGCTGTTAACCAATAGGTTGGTGGTTCGACCCCATCCGGGAGCGGTGTTGTGAGGTCTCAGATGTGACGTAAAAAGTCAAGGTTTTTACACAATACCTGACGAGCATTTAATTTTTGGGCTCCCGTGGCGCAATGGTTAGCGCGTTCAGCTGTTAATCGAAAGGTTGGTGGTTCGAGCCCACCCGGGAAAGGTGTTGTGGGGTCTCAAATGTAACGTAGAAAGCCAAAGTTTTTCCACAATACCTGACGACCATTTAATTTTTGGGCTTCCGTGGCGCAATGGTTAGCACGTTCGGCTGTTAACCAATAGGTTGGTGGTTCGACCCCATCCGGGAGCGGTGTTGTGAGGTCTCAGATGTGACGTAAAAAGTCAAGGTTTTTACACAATACCTGACGAGCATTTAACTTTTGGGCTTCCGTGGCGCAATGGTTAGCGCGTTCGGCTGTTAACCAATAGGTTGGTGGTTCGAGCCCACCCGAGAGCGGTGTTGTGGGATCTGAAATGTAACGTAGAAAGCCAAAGTTTTTGCACAATAAATGACGACCATTTAATTTTTGGGCTTCCGTGGCGCAATGGTTAGCGCGTTCGGCTGTTAACCAATAGGTTGGTCGTTCGACCCCATCCGGGAGCGGTGTTGTGAGGTCTCAGATGTGACGTAAAAAGTCAAGGTTTTTACATAATACCTGACGAGCATTTAACTTTTGGGCTTCCGTGGCGCAATGGTTAGCGCGTTCGGCTGTTAACCAATAGGTTGGTGGTTCGAGCCCATCCAGGAGCGGTGTTGTGAGGTCTCAGATGTGACGTAAAAAGTCAAGGTTTTCCACAATACCTGACAACCATTTAATTTCTGAGCTTCCGTGGCTCAATGGTTAGCGCGTTCGGCTGTTAACCAATAGGTTGGTTCGGCTGTTAACCAATAGGTAGGTGGTTCGAGCCCACCCGGGAGCGGTGTTTTTGGATCTCAAATGTAACGTAAATAGCCAAAGTTTTTCCACAATACCTGACGACCATTTAATTTTTGGGCGTCCGTGGCGAATGGTTAGCGCGTTCGGCTGTTAACCGAAAGGTTGGTGGTTCGAGCCCTCCTGGGAGCGGTGTTGTGACGTCTCAGATGTAACGTAAAATGTCAGAGTTTTTCCACAACACCTGACGAACATTTAACTTTTGGGCTTCCGTGGCGCAATGGTTAGCGCAATCAGCTGTTAATCGAAGGGTTGGTGGTTCGAGCCCGCCCGGAAGAGGTGTTGTGGGGTCTCAGATGTAACGTAAAATGTCAAAACGTTTCCACAATACGTGACAACCATTTAATTTCTGAGCTTCCGTGGCTCAATGGTTAGCGCGTTCGGCTGTCAATCGAAAGGTTGGTGGTTCGAGCCCATCCGGGAGCGGTGTTGTGAGGTCTCGGATGTGAAGTAAAAAGTCAAAGTTTTACCTCAATACCTGACGAAAATTTAATTTTTGGGCTTCAGTGGCGCAATGGTCAGCGCGTTCAGCTGTTAACCGAAAGGTTGGTGGTTCGAGCCCTCCCGGGAGCGGTGTTGTGACGTCTCAGATGTAACGTAAAATGTCAGAGTTTTTCCACAATACCTGACGAACATTTAATTTTTGGGCTTCCGTGGCGCAATGGTTAGCGCGTTCAGCTGTTAATCGAAAGGTTGGTGGTTCGAGCCCACCCGGAAGAGGAGATGTGGGGTCTCAGATGTAGCGTAAAAAGTCAAAACTTTTCCACAATACGTGACAACCATTTAATTTCTGAGCTTCCGAGGCTCAATGGTTAGCGCGTTCGGCTGTTAATCGAAAGGTTGGTGGTTCGAGCCCATCCGAGAGCGGTGTTGTGAGGTCTCGGATGTGAAGTAAAAAGTCAAAGTTTTACCTCAATACCTGACGAAAATTTAATTTTTGGGCTTCAGTGGCGCAATGGTTAGCGCGTTCGGCTATTAACCAATAGGTTGGTGGTTCGAGCCCATCCGGGAGAAGTGTTGTGACGTCTCAGATGTAACGTAAAATGTCGGAGTTTTTCCACAATACCTGACGAACATTTAATTTTTGGGCTTCAGTGGCGCAATGGTCAGCGCGTTCAGCTGTTAACCGAAAGGTTGGTGGTTCGAGCCCAAACGAGAGAGGTTTTGTGTGGTCTCAGATGTAGCTTGAAAAGTCGTAACTTTTCATCAATACCTGACAACCATTTAATTTCTGAGCTTCCGTGGCTCAATGGTTAGCGCGTTCGGCTGTTAACCAATAGGTTGGTGGTTCAAATTCAAATTCAAATTCAAAAATGTTTATTTTTTACTTTTCATTACATTACAGTTTGCTACGGGGCTAAGTCACATTGTGACTTGTAAGCCCCGTGCCTATCTGCTTAATTTAATTTAACAATTTAATTTAATCAAATAAAAAATAGATTTAACAATGGTGTCTTATAATAATTCGTTTTAAAGATTCATGAAAAAAGATTTAATGAATATACGTTATATCCACTTAAAATTGAACAGTGGCATGGTATATTATAAAATATTTAACAATTGGTTATGCCAAAGGTGGCTTTATAAAAACAAATTAAATAAAAAAGTAAAGGTTTTATTATTTTTTTCTAATATTAGTGATTTTATAGTCTTTTTAAATCTAGTTAAAGTCGGTTTTGCTTGAATTTCAGGTGATATTGTGTTATATAATTTTATTCCCGTATAAAAGATAGACGTGAATTTTTTTGAGGTGTTACATTTAGGTAAATCTAATAGCTCTAGTGATCTAGTATGTCTATTTTTCTGCTTCTGTTTTAGTAGGCTATTTTCCCGCCTAATGTTTGTGTATATGAAACATAAGCTATTATACTGTATACTCTCTTGTATGTTTAAAATTTTTGCCCTAGTAAAATACTCTTGGGTATGGTCTCTAAATGACAAATTATAAATTGATCTAATTGCCCTTTTTTGTAGGATATGTATCCTATTTTTATTAGCTTTTGTTGTGTTGCCCCAGAATTGTATTCCATAAGAGAACACCGAATTAAATAATGCGTGGTATATTTCAATTAGGATATTTCTGGGTACCATTTTTCTACAATGGTAAAGCAATCCATTCACTCGGGCTAATTTTGAGCTGGTTATATTGACATGACTGTCCCAGGTTAGGTGTTTATCAAAGTATAGGCCTAGATATTTGTATTTATCTACTATTTTAATTTTTTCCTTATTAAGTTCGATACCATTTAGTACCCTACTGACATCTCTACCCCTATTATGGAATTCAAATTCAAATTCAAAAATGTTTATTTTTTACTTTTCATTACATAATGCCTTCCGTCTTTTTTATATTAAGGAGAAGCCCATTATCTGTGATCCACTTAAATATCTTATCTAGGTAGTGGTTTGATTGATCTATTGCATTTATTGGGTTTGCGGATTTATATAAAAGGAGCGCGTCATCTGCGTACATGAACATGTTACCAGACGGTGCCTGTTTAATGAGGTCATTTATGAATAGATTAAATAAGAGTGGTGATATTATAGAGCCCTGCGGGACTCCCGATATTAATTGACTTGGCGCAGATAAATCCCTTCCCACTCTAGTGTAGCATTGTCTATTTTCTAGGTAGCTTTTTAGCCACGCACTTGCAGTTCCTCTGATCCCTTGTTTGTATAGTTTGTTTAGTAGATGTTCGTGATCTACACTATCGAAAGCTTTTCGTAGATCCAGAAAAACGCCCACACAGATTTCACTTTGATCAAGTGCCTCTAGTATATACTTGTATGCTCCCCCTAATGCTTCCATTGTACCATTCCCACTACGGAAACCAAATTGAAATTCCGTAGAAATTGAATTCTAGCCCATCCGGGAGCGGTGTTGTGATGTCTCAGATGTAACGTAAAATGTCAGAGTTTTTCCACAATACCTGACGA
The DNA here is from genome assembly GCF_054372755.1 of Phalangium opilio. NCBI lineage: Eukaryota > Metazoa > Arthropoda > Arachnida > Opiliones > Phalangiidae > Phalangium > Phalangium opilio. Next base: position 2,022,571 of record NW_028324175.1, read on the forward strand.
ACATTTTTTTTTTGGGCTTCCGTGGCGCAATGGTTAGCGCGTTCAGCTGTTAATCGAAAGGTTGGTGGTTCGAGCCCATCCGAGAGCGGTGTTGTGAGGTCTCGGATGTGAAGTAAAAAGTCAAAGTTTTACCTCAATACCTGACGAAAATTTAATTTTTGGGCTTCAGTGGCGCAATGGTTAGCGCGTTCGGCTATTAACCAATAGGTTGGTGGTTCGAGCCCATCCGGGAGAAGTGTTGTGACGTCTCAGATGTAACGTAAAATGTCGGAGTTTTTCCACAATACCTGACGAACATTTAATTTTTGGGCTTCAGTGGCGCAATGGTCAGCGCGTTCAGCTGTTAACCGAAAGGTTGGTGGTTCGAGCCCAAACGAGAGAGGTTTTGTGTGGTCTCAGATGTAGCTTGAAAAGTCGTAACTTTTCATCAATACCTGACAACCATTTAATTTCTGAGCTTCCGTGGCTCAATGGTTAGCGCGTTCGGCTGTTAACCAATAGGTTGGTGGTTCAAATTCAAATTCAAATTCAAAAATGTTTATTTTTTACTTTTCATTACATTACAGTTTGCTACGGGGCTAAGTCACATTGTGACTTGTAAGCCCCGTGCCTATCTGCTTAATTTAATTTAACAATTTAATTTAATCAAATAAAAAATAGATTTAACAATGGTGTCTTATAATAATTCGTGTTAAAGATTCATGAAAAAAGATTTAATGAATATACGTTATATCCACTTAAAATTGAACAGTTGCATGGTATATTATAAAATATTTAACAATTGGTTATGCCAAAGGTGGCTTTATAAAAACAAATTAAATAAAAAAGTAAAGGTTTTATTATTTTTTTCTAATATTAGTGATTTTATAGTCTTTTTAAATCTAGTTAAAGTCGGTTTTGCTTGAATTTCAGGTGATATTGTGTTATATAATTTTATTCCCGTATAAAAGATAGACGTGAATTTTTTTGAGGTGTTACATTTAGGTAAATCTAATAGCTCTAGTGATCTAGTATGTCTATTTTTCTGCTTCTGTTTTAGTAGGCTATTTTCCCGCCTAAGGTTTGTGTATATGAAACATAAGCTATTATACTGTATACTCTCTTGTATGTTTAAAATTTTTGCCCTAGTAAAATACTCTTGGGTATGGTCTCTAAATGACAAATTATAAATTGATCTAATTGCCCTTTTTTGTAGGATATGTATCCTATTTTTATTAGCTTTTGTTGTGTTGCCCCAGAATTGTATTCCATAAGAGAACACCGAATTAAATAATGCGTGGTATATTTCAATTAGGATATTTCTGGGTACCATTTTTCTACAATGGTAAAGCAATCCATTCACTCGGGCTAATTTTGAGCTGGTTATATTGACATGACTGTCCCAGGTTAGGTGTTTATCAAAGTATAGGCCTAGATATTTGTATTTATCTACTATTTTAATTTTTTCCTTATTAAGTTCGATACCATTTAGTACCCTACTGACATCTCTACCCCTATTATGGAATTCAAATTCAAATTCAAAAATGTTTATTTTTTACTTTTCATTACATAATGCCTTCCGTCTTTTTTATATTAAGGAGAAGCCCATTATCTGTGATCCACTTAAATATCTTATCTAGGTAGTGGTTTGATTGATCTATTGCATTTATTGGGTTTGCGGATTTATATAAAAGGAGCGCGTCATCTGCGTACATGAACATGTTACCAGACGGTGCCTGTTTAATGAGGTCATTTATGAATAGATTAAATAAGAGTGGTGATATTATAGAGCCCTGCGGGACTCCCGATATTAATTGACTTGGCGCAGATAAATCCCTTCCCACTCTAGTGTAGCATTGTCTATTTTCTAGGTAGCTTTTTAGCCACGCACTTGCAGTTCCTCTGATCCCTTGTTTGTATAGTTTGTTTAGTAGATGTTCGTGATCTACACTATCGAAAGCTTTTCGTAGATCCAGAAAAACGCCCACACAGATTTCACTTTGATCAAGTGCCTCTAGTATATACTTGTATGCTCCCCCTAATGCTTCCATTGTACCATTCCCACTACGGAAACCAAATTGAAATTCCGTAGAAATTGAATTCTAGCCCATCCGGGAGCGGTGTTGTGATGTCTCAGATGTAACGTAAAATGTCAGAGTTTTTCCACAATACCTGACGAACATTTTTTTTTGGGCTTCCGTGGCGCAATGGTTAGCGCGTTCAGCTGTTAATCGAAAGGTTGGTGGTTCGAGCCCACCCGGAAGAGGTGATGTGGGGTCTCAGATGTAGCGTAAAAAGCCAAAACTTTTCCACAATACGTGACAACCATTTAATTTCTGAGCTTCCGTGGCTCAATGGTTAGCGCGTTCGGCTGTTAATCGAAAGGTTGGTGGTTCGAGCCCATCCGGGAGCGGTGTTGTGAGGTCTCGGATGTGCAGTAAAAAGTCAAAGTTTTACCTCAATACCTGACGAGCATTTATTTTTTGGGCTTCCGTGGCGCAATGGTTAGCGCGTTCAGCTGTTAATCGAAAGGTTGGTGGTTCGAGCCCACCCGGGAGAGGTGTTGTGAGGTCTCAGATGTAGCGTGAAAAGTCAAACTTTTTCCATAATACGTGATAACCATTTATTTTCTGATCTTTCGTGGCTCAATGGTTAGCGCGTTCGGCTGTTAACCAATAGCTTGGTGGTTCGAGCCCACCCGGGAGCGGTGTTTTTGGATCTCAAATGTAACGTAAATGGCCAAAGTTTTTCCACAATACCTGACGACCATTTAATTTTTGGGCTTCCGTGGCGCAATGGTTAGCGCGTTCAGCTGTTAACCGAAAGGTTTGTGGTTCGAGCCCAAAAGAGAGGTTTTGTGGGGTCTCAGATGTAGCGTGAAAAGTCGTAACTTTTCAACAAAACCTGACAACCATTTAATTTTTGGGCGTCCGTGGCGCAATGGCTAGCGCGTTCGGCTGTTAACCGAAAGGTTGGTGGTTCGAGCCCATCCGGGAGCGGTGTTGTGACGTCTCAGATGTTACGTAAAATGTCAGAGTTTTTCCACAATACCTGACGAACATTTAATTTTTGGCCTTCCGTGGCGCAATAATTAGCGCGTCGAGCACTTAATCGAAAGGTTGGTGGTTCGAGCCCACCCGGAAGAGGTGTTGTGGGGTCTCAGATGTAGCGTATAAAGTCAAAACTTTTCCACAATACGTGACAACCATTTAATTTCTGAGCTTCTGTGGCTCAATGGTTAGCGCGTTCGGCTGTCAATCGAAAGGTTGGTGGTTCGATCCCATCCGGGAGCGGTGTTGTGAGGTTTCGGATGTGAAGTAAAAAGTCATAGTTTTACCTCAATACCTGACGACCATTTAATTTTTGGGCTTCCGTGGCGCAATGGTTAGTGCGTTCAGCTGTTAACCGAAAGGTTGGTGGTTCGAGCCCAAACGAGAGAGGATTTGTGGGGTCTCAGATGTAGCGTGAAAAGTCGTAACTTTTCAACAATACCTGACAACCATTTAATTTTTGGGCGTCCGTGGCGCAATGGCTAGCGCGTTCGGCTGTTAACCGAAAGGTTGGTGGTTCGAGCCCATCCGGGAGCGGTGTTGTGACGTAAAATGTCAGAGTTTTTCCACAATACCTGACGAACATTTAATTTTTGGCCTTCCGTGGCGCAGTAATTAGCGCGTCCAGCTCTTAATCGAAAGGTTGGTGGTTTGAGCCCAACCGGAAGAGGTGTTGTGGGGTCTCAGATGTAGCGTTAAAAGTCAAAACTTTTCCACGATACGTGACAACCATTTAATTTCTGATCTTCCGTGGCTCAATGGTTAGCGCGTTCGGCTGTTAACCAATAGGTTGGTGGTTCGAGCCCACCCGGGAGCGGTGTTGTGAGGTCTCAGATGAGAAGTAAAAAGTCAAGGTTTTACCTCAATACCTGACGAAAATTTAATTTTTGGGCTTCAGTGGCGCAATGGTCAGCGCGTTCAGCTGTTAACCGAAAGGTTGGTGGTTCGAGCCCTCCCGGGAGCGGTGTTGTGACGTCTCAGATGTAACGTAAAATGTCAGAGTTTTTCCACAACACCAGACGAACATTTAACTTTTGGGCTTCCGTGGCGCAATGGTTAGCGCGTTCGGCTGTTAACCGAAAGGTTGGTGGTTCGAGCCCATCCGGGAGCGGTGTTGTGAGGCCTCAGATGTGAAGTAAAAAGTCAAAGTTTTACCTCAATACCTGACGAAAATTTAATTTTTGGGCTTCAGTGGCGCAATGGTTAGCGCGTTCGGCTATTAACCAATAGGTTGGTGGTTCGAGCCCATCCGGGAGAAGTGTTGTGACGTCTCAGATGTAACGTAAAATGTCGGAGTTTTTCCACAATACCTGACGAACATTTAATTTTTGGGCTTCAGTGGCGCAATGGTCAGCGCGTTCAGCTGTTAACCGAAAGGTTGGTGGTTCGAGCCCAAACGAGAGAGGTTTTGTGGGGTCTCAGATGTAGCTTGAAAAGTCGTAACTTTTCATCAATACCTGACAACCATTTAATTTCTGAGCTTCCGTGGCTCAATGGTTAGCGCGTTCGGCTGTTAACCTATAGGTTGGAGGTTCTAGCCCATCCGGGAGCGGTGTTGTGATGTCTCAGATGTAACGTAAAATGTCAGAGTTTTTCCACAATACCTGACGAACATTTAATTTTTGGGCTTCCGTGGCGCAATGGTTAGCGCGTTCAGCTGTTAATCGAAAGGTTGGTGGTTCGAGCCCACCCGGAAGAGGTGTTGTGGGGTCTCAGATGTAGCGTATAAAGTCAAAACTTTTCCACAATACGTGACAACCATTTAATTTCTGAGCTTCCGTGGCTCAATGGTTAGCGCGTTCGGCTGTCAATCGAAAGGTTGGTGGTTCGATCCCATCCGGGAGCGGTGTTGTGAGGTTTCGGATGTGAAGTAAAAAGTCATAGTTTTACCTCAATACCTGACGACCATTTAATTTTTGGGCTTCCGTGGCGCAATGGTTAGTGCGTTCAGCTGTTAACCGAAAGGTTGGTGGTTCGAGCCCAAACGAGAGAGGATTTGTGGGGTCTCAGATGTAGCGTGAAAAGTCGTAACTTTTCAACAATACCTGACAACCATTTAATTTTTGGGCGTCCGTGGCGCAATGGCTAGCGCGTTCGGCTGTTAACCGAAAGGTTGGTGGTTCGAGCCCATCCGGGAGCGGTGTTGTGACGTAAAATGTCAGAGTTTTTCCACAATACCTGACGAACATTTAATTTTTGGCCTTCCGTGGCGCAGTAATTAGCGCGTCCAGCTCTTAATCGAAAGGTTGGTGGTTTGAGCCCACCCGGAAGAGGTGTTGTGGGGTCTCAGATGTAGCGTTAAAAGTCAAAACTTTTCCACGATACGTGACAACCATTTAATTTCTGATCTTCCGTGGCTCAATGGTTAGCGCGTTCGGCTGTTAACCAATAGGTTGGTGGTTCGAGCCCACCCGGGAGCGGTGTTGTGAGGTCTCAGATGAGAAGTAAAAAGTCAAGGTTTTACCTCAATACCTGACGAAAATTTAATTTTTGGGCTTCAGTGGCGCAATGGTCAGCGCGTTCAGCTGTTAACCGAAAGGTTGGTGGTTCGAGCCCTCCCGGGAGCGGTGTTGTGACGTCTCAGATGTAACGTAAAATGTCAGAGTTTTTCCACAACACCAGACGAACATTTAACTTTTGGGCTTCCGTGGCGCAATGGTTAGCGCGTTCGGCTGTTAACCGAAAGGTTGGTGGTTCGAGCCCATCCGGGAGCGGTGTTGTGAGGCCTCAGATGTGAAGTAAAAAGTCAAAGTTTTACCTCAATACCTGACGAAAATTTAATTTTTGGGCTTCAGTGGCGCAATGGTTAGCGCGTTCGGCTATTAACCAATAGGTTGGTGGTTCGAGCCCATCCGGGAGAAGTGTTGTGACGTCTCAGATGTAACGTAAAATGTCGGAGTTTTTCCACAATACCTGACGAACATTTAATTTTTGGGCTTCAGTGGCGCAATGGTCAGCGCGTTCAGCTGTTAACCAAAAGGTTGGTGGTTCGAGCCCAAACGAGAGAGGTTTTGTGGGGTCTCAGATGTAGCTTGAAAAGTCGTAACTTTTCATCAATACCTGACAACCATTTAATTTCTGAGCTTCCGTGGCTCAATGGTTAGCGCGTTCGGCTGTTAACCTATAGGTTGGAGGTTCTAGCCCATCCGGGAGCGGTGTTGTGATGTCTCAGATGTAACGTAAAATGTCAGAGTTTTTCCACAATACCTGACGAACATTTAATTTTTGGGCTTCCGTGGCGCAATGGTTAGCGCGTTCAGCTGTTAATCGAAAGGTTGGTGGTTCGAGCCCACCCGGAAGAGGTGTTGTGGGGTCTCAGATGTAGCGTATAAAGTCAAAACTTTTCCACAATACGTGACAACCATTTAATTTCTGAGCTTCCGTGGCTCAATGGTTAGCGCGTTCGGCTGTCAATCGAAAGGTTGGTGGTTCGATCCCATCCGGGAGCGGTGTTGTGAGGTTTCGGATGTGAAGTAAAAAGTCATAGTTTTACCTCAATACCTGACGACCATTTAATTTTTGGGCTTCCGTGGCGCAATGGTTAGTGCGTTCAGCTGTTAACCGAAAGGTTGGTGGTTCGAGCCCAAACGAGAGAGGATTTGTGGGGTCTCAGATGTAGCGTGAAAAGTCGTAACTTTTCAACAATACCTGACAACCATTTAATTTTTGGGCGTCCGTGGCGCAATGGCTAGCGCGTTCGGCTGTTAACCGAAAGGTTGGTGGTTCGAGCCCATCCGGGAGCGGTGTTGTGACGTAAAATGTCAGAGTTTTTCCACAATACCTGACGAACATTTAATTTTTGGCCTTCCGTGGCGCAATAATTAGCGCGTCGAGCACTTAATCGAAAGGTTGGTGGTTCGAGCCCACCGGAAGAGGTGTTGTGGGGTCTCAGATGTAACGTAAAATGTCAGAGTTTTTCCACAATACCTGACGAACATTTAATTTTTGGGCTTCCGTGGCGCAGTAATTAGCGCGTCCAGCTCTTAATCGAAAGGTTGGTGGTTTGAGCCCACCCGGAAGAGGTGTTGTGGGGTCTCAGATGTAGCGTTAAAAGTCAAAACTTTTCCACGATACGTGACAACCATTTAATTTCTGATCTTCCGTGGCTCAATGGTTAGCGCGTTCGGCTGTTAACCAATAGGTTGGTGGTTCGAGCCCACCCGGGAGCGGTGTTGTGAGGTCTCAGATGAGAAGTAAAAAGTCAAGGTTTTACCTCAATACCTGACGAAAATTTAATTTTTGGGCTTCAGTGGCGCAATGGTCAGCGCGTTCAGCTGTTAACCGAAAGGTTGGTGGTTCGAGCCCTCCCGGGAGCGGTGTTGTGACGTCTCAGATGTAACGTAAAATGTCAGAGTTTTTCCACAACACCAGACGAACATTTAACTTTTGGGCTTCCGTGGCGCAATGGTTAGCGCGTTCGGCTGTTAACCAATAGGTTGGTGGTTCTAGCCCATCCGGGAGCGGTGTTGTGAGGTCTCAGATGTGACGTAAAAGGTCAAGGTTTTTACACAATCACTTTTATTGAGTGTTTTATAGGGAATTAAGCTGAATTCGGTCAAAAATTTCTCCAGAAAAAAATGCATTCAAAAAAGTACCGAAAAAATCGCATGTTTTTCTTCTTCAAGATACAAAATCCGTGACAACGATTTCTTATTGAAAAATTTAATTTCAACAGTTTTTTGATTGAATATCGTTACATTTGCTTGAATTAAAGCAAAAAGTATAAAAATAATGGTTTCAGTGAACATATTTGAAAATAGTGAAGAAATACTCAAAGTATGCTTCTTTGGCCGTGAAACGTCGATTTTGAAAATGTTATTAAAAATCGGGGTAAATTTTTAATTATTGTTAAATCGAGATGAAATCACTTTCAATGAGTGTTTTATAGGGAATTAAGCTGAATTCGGTCAAAAATTTCTCCAGAAAAAAATGCATTCAAAAGTTTACCGGAAAAATCGCATGTTTTTCTTCTTCAAGATACAAAATCCGTGACAACGATTTCTTATTGAAAAATTGAATTTTAACAGTTTTTTGAATGAATATCGTTACATTTGCTTGAATTAAAGCAAAAAGTATAAAAATAATGCTTTCAGTGAACATATTTGAAAATAGTGAAGAAATACTCAAAGTATGCTTCTTTGGCCGTGAAACGTCGATTTTGAAAATGTTTTTAAAAATCGAGGTACATTTTTATTTATTGTTCAATCGAGATGAAATCACTTTTAATGAGTGTTTTATAGGAAATTAAGCTGAATTCGGTCAAATATTTCTCCTGAAAAAAATGCATTCAAAAAAGTACCGAAAAAATCGCATGTTTTTCTTCTTCAAGATACATAATCCGTGACAACGATTTCTTATTGAAAAATTTAATTTTAACAGTTTTTTGATTGAATATCGTTACATTTGCTTGAATTAAAGCAAAAAGTATAAAAATAATGGTTTCAGTGAACATATTTGAAAATAGTGAACAAATACTCAAAGTAAGCTTCTTTGGCCGTGAAACGTCGATTTTGAAAATGTTATTAAAAATCGAGGTAAATTTTTAATTATTGTTCAATCGAGATGAATTCACTTTCAATGAGTGTTTTATAGGGAATTAAGCTGAATTCGGTCAAACATTTCTCCAGAAAAAAATGCATTCAAAAGTGTACCGAAAAAATCGCATGTTTTTTTCTTCAAGATACAAAATCCGTGACAACGATTTCTTATTGAAAATTGAATTTTAACAGTTTGTTGAATGAATATCGTTACATTTGCTTGAATTAACGCAAAAATTACAAAAATAATGGTTTCAGTGGTTATATTTGAAAACAGTGAACAAATACTCAAAATGTTTTTCTTAGGCCGAGTTACGTCGATTTTGAAAATGTTATTAAAAATCGAGGTACATTTTTATTTATTGTTCAATCGAGATGAAATCACTTTTAATGAGTGTTTTATAGGGAATTAAGCTGAATTCGGTCAAAAATTTCTCCAGAAAAAAAATTCATTCAAAAAAGTACCGAAAAAATCGCAGGTTTTTCTTCTTCAAGACACAAAATCCGTGAATACGATTTCTTATTGAAAATTGAATTTTAACAGTTTTTTGAATGAATATCGTTACATTTGCTTGAATTAAAGCAAAAAGTATAAAAATAATGGTTTCAGTGGTTATTTTTGAAAATAGTGAAGAAATACTCAAAATATGCTTCTTTGGCCGTGAAACGTCGATTTTGAAAATGTTATTAAAAATCGAGGTACATTTTTATTTATTGTTCAATCGAGATGAAATCACTTTTAATGAGTGTTTTATAGGGAATTAAGCTGAATTCGGTCAAAAATTTCTCCTGAAAAAAATGCATTCAAAAAAGTACCGAAAAAATCGCATGTTTTTCTTCTTCAAGATACAAAATCCGTGACAACGATTTCTAATTGAAAAATTTAATTTTAACAGTTTTTTGATTGAATATCGTTACATTTGCTTGAATTAAAGCAAAAAGTATAAAAATAATGCTTTCAGTGAACATATTTGAAAATAGTGAAGAAATACTCAAAGTATGCTTCTTTGGCCGTGAAACGTCGATTTTGAAAATGTTATTAAAATTCGAGGTAAATTTTTAATTATTGTTCATTCGAGATGAAATCACTTTCAATGAGTGTTTTATAGGGAATTAAGCTGAATTCGGTCAAAAATTTCTCCAGAAAAAAATTCATTCAAAAAAGTACCGAAAAAATCGCAGGTTTTTCTTCTTCAAGACACAAAATCCGTGAATACGATTTCTTATTGAAAATTGAATTTTAACAGTTTTTTGAATGAATATCGTTACATTGCTTGAATTAAAGCAAAAAGTATAAAAATAATGGTTTCAATGAATATATTTGAAAATAGTGAAGAAATACTCAAAGTATGCTTCTTTGGCCGTGAAACGTCGATTTTGAAAATGTTATTAAAAATCAAGGTAAATTTTTAATTATTGGTCAATCGAGATGAAATCACTTTCAATGAGTGTTTTATAGGGAATTAAGCTGAATTCGGTCAAAAATTTCTCCAGAAAAAAATGCATTCAAAAAAGTACCGAAAAAAATCGCATGTTTTTCTTCTTCAAGATACAAAATCCGTGACAACGATTTCTTATTGAAAAATTGAATTTTAACAGTTTTTTGAATGAATATCGTTACATTTGCTTGAATTAACGCAAAAATTACAAAAATAATGGTTTCAGTGGTTATATTTGAAAACAGTGAACAAATACTCAAAATGTTTTTCTTAGGCCGAGTTACGTCGATTTTGAAAATGTTATTAAAAATCGAGGTACATTTTTATTTATTGTTCAATCGAGATGAAATCACTTTTAATGAGTGTTTTATAGGGAATTAAGCTGAATTCGGTCAAAAATTTCTCCAGAAAAAAATTCATTCAAAAAAGTACCGAAAAAATCGCAGGTTTTTCTTCTTCAAGACACAAAATCCGTGAATACGATTTCTTATTGAAAATTGAATTTTAACAGTTTTTTGAATGAATATCGTTACATTTGCTTGAATTAAAGCAAAAAGTATAAAAATAATGGTTTCAGTGGTTATTTTTGAAAATAGTGAAGAAATACTCAAAATATGCTTCTTTGGCCGTGAAACGTCGATTTTGAAAATGTTATTAAAAATCGAGGTACATTTTTATTTATTGTTCAATCGAGATGAAATCACTTTTAATGAGTGTTTTTTAGGGAATTAAGCTGAATTCGGTCAAAAATTTCTCCTGAAAAAAATGCATTCAAAAAAGTACCGAAAAAATCGCATGTTTTTCTTCTTCAAGATACAAAATCCGTGACAACGATTTCTAATTGAAAAATTTAATTTTAACAGTTTTTTGATTGAATATCGTTACATTTGCTTGAATTAAAGCAAAAAGTATAAAAATAATGCTTTCAGTGAACATATTTGAAAATAGTGAAGAAATACTCAAAGTATGCTTCTTTGGCCGTGAAACGTCGATTTTGAAAATGTTATTAAAATTCGAGGTAAATTTTTAATTATTGTTCATTCGAGATGAAATCACTTTCAATGAGTGTTTTATAGGGAATTAAGCTGAATTCGGTCAAAACTTTCTCCAGAAAAAAATTCATTCAAAAAAGTACCGAAAAAATCGCAGGTTTTTCTTCTTCAAGACACAAGATCCGTGAATACGATTTCTTATTGAAAATTGAATTTTAACAGTTTTTTGAATGAATATCGTTACATTGCTTGAATTAAAGCAAAAAGTATAAAAATAATGGTTTCAATGAATATATTTGAAAATAGTGAAGAAATACTCAAAGTATGCTTCTTTGGCCGTGAAACGTCGATTTTGAAAATGTTATTAAAAATCAAGGTAAATTTTTAATTATTGGTCAATCGAGATGAAATCACTTTCAATGAGTGTTTTATAGGGAATTAAGCTGAATTCGGTCAAAAATTTCTCCAGAAAAAAATGCATTCAAAAAAGTACCGAAAAAAATCGCATGTTTTTCTTCTTCAAGATACAAAATCCGTGACAACGATTTCTTATTGAAAAATTGAATTTTAACAGTTTTTTGAATGAATATCGTTACATTTGCTTGAATTAACGCAAAAATTACAAAAATAATGGTTTCAGTGGTTATATTTGAAAACAGTGAACAAATACTCAAAATGTTTTTCTTAGGCCGAGTTACGTCGATTTTGAAAATGTTATTAAAAATCGAGGTACATATTTATTTATTGTTCAATCGAGATGAAATCACTTTTAATGAGTGTTTTATAGGGAATTAAGCTGAATTCGGTCAAAAATTTCTCCTGAAAAAAATGCATTCAAAAAAGTACCGAAAAAATCGCATGTTTTTCTTCTTCAAGATACAAAATCCGTGACAACGATTTCTAATTGAAAAATTTAATTTTAACAGTTTTTTGATTGAATATCGTTACATTTGCTTGAATTAAAGCAAAAAGTATAAAAATAATGCTTTCAGTGAACATATTTGAAAATAGTGAAGAAATACTCAAAGTATGCTTCTTTGGCCGTGAAACGTCGATTTTGAAAATGTTATTAAAAATCGAGGTAAATTTTTAATTATTGGTCAATCGAGATGAAATCACTTTCAATGAGTGTTTTATAGGGAATTGAGCTGAATTCGGTCAAAAATTTCTCCAGAAAAAAATGCATTCAAAAAAGTACCGAAAAAAAATCGCATGTTTTTCTTCTTCAAGATACAGAATCCGTGACAACGATTTCTTATTGAAAAATTGAATTTTAACAGTTTTTTGAATGAATATCGTTACATTTGCTTGAATTAAAGCAAAAAGTATAAAAATAATGGTTTCAGTGGTTATTTTTGAAAATAGTGAAGAAATACTCAAAATATGCTTCTTTGGCCGTGAAACGTCGATTTTGAAAATGTTATTAAAATTCGAGGTACATTTTTATTTATTGTTCAATCGAGATGAAATCACTTTTAATGAGTGTTTTATAGGGAATTAAGCTGAATTCGGTCAAAAATTTCTCCAGAAAAAAATGCATTCAAAAGTGTACCGAAAAAATCGCATGTTTTTTTTCTTCAAGATACAAAATCCGTGACAACGATTTCTTATTGAAATTTGAATTTTAACATTTTGTTGAATGAATATCGTTACATTTGCTTGAATTAACGCAAAAATTACAAAAATAATGGTTTCAGTGGTTATATTTGAAAACAGTGAACAAATACTCAAAATGTTTTTCTTAGGCCGAGTTACGTCGATTTTGAAAATGTTATTAAAAATCGAGGTACATATTTATTTATTGTTCAATCGAGATAAAATCACTTTTAATGGGTGTTTTATAGGGAATTAAGCTGAATTCGGTCAAAAATTTCTCCAGAAAAAAATGCATTCAAAAAAGTACCGAAAAAAATCGCATGTTTTTCTTCTTCAAGATACAAAATCCGTGACAACGAGTTCTTATTGAAAAATTGAATTTTAACAGTTTTTTGAATGAATATCGTTACATTTGCTTGAATTAAAGCAAAAAGTATAAAAATAATGGTTTCAGTGGTTATTTTTGAAAATAGTGAAGAAATACTCAAAATATGCTTCTTTGGCCGTGAAACGTCGATTTTGAAAATGTTATTAAAATTCGAGGTACATTTTTATTTATTGTTCAATCGAGATGAAATCACTTTTAATGAGTGTTTTATAGGGAATTAAGCTGAATTCGGTCAAAAATTTCTCCTGAAAAAAATGCATTCAAAAAAGTACCGAAAAAATCGCATGTTTTTCTTCTTCAAGATACAAAATCCGTGACAACTATTTCTTATTGAAAAATTTAATTTTAACAGTTTTTTGAATGAATATCGTTACATTTGCTTGAATTAACGCAAAAATTACAAAAATAATGGTTTCAGTGGTTATATTTGAAAACAGTGAACAAATACTCAAAATGTTTTTCTTAGGCCGAGTTACGTCGATTTTGAAAATGTTATTAAAAATCGAGGTACATATTTATTTATTGTTCAATCGAGATGAAATCACTTTTAATGAGTGTTTTATAGGGAATTAAGCTGAATTCGGTCAAAAATTTCTCCTGAAAAAAATGCATTCAAAAAAGTACCGAAAAAATCGCATGTTTTTCTTCTTCAAGATACAAAATCCGTGACAACGATTTCTAATTGAAAAATTTAATTTTAACAGTTTTTTGATTGAATATCGTTACATTTGCTTGAATTAAAGCAAAAAGTATAAAAATAATGGTTTCAATGAATATATTTGAAAATAGTGAAGAAATACTCAAAGTATGCTTCTTTGGCCGTGAAACGTCGATTTTGAAAATGTTATTAAAAATCAAGGTAAATTTTTAATTATTGGTCAATCGAGATGAAATCACTTTCAATGAGTGTTTTATAGGGAATTAAGCTGAATTCGGTCAAAAATTTCTCCAGAAAAAAATGCATTCAAAAAAGTACCGAAAAAAATCGCATGTTTTTCTTCTTCAAGATACAAAATCCGTGACAACGATTTCTTATTGAAAAATTGAATTTTAACAGTTTTTTGAATGAATATCGTTACATTTGCTTGAATTAACGCAAAAATTACAAAAATAATGGTTTCAGTGGTTATATTTGAAAACAGTGAACAAATACTCAAAATGTTTTTCTTAGGCCGAGTTACGTCGATTTTGAAAATGTTATTAAAAATCGAGGTACATTTTTATTTATTGTTCAATCGAGATGAAATCACTTTTAATGAGTGTTTTATAGGGAATTAAGCTGAATTCGGTCAAAAATTTCTCCAGAAAAAAATTCATTCAAAAAAGTACCGAAAAAATCGCAGGTTTTTCTTCTTCAAGACACAAAATCCGTGAATACGATTTCTTATTGAAAATTGAATTTTAACAGTTTTTTGAATGAATATCGTTACATTTGCTTGAATTAAAGCAAAAAGTATAAAAATAATGGTTTCAGTGGTTATTTTTGAAAATAGTGAAGAAATACTCAAAATATGCTTCTTTGGCCGTGAAACGTCGATTTTGAAAATGTTATTAAAAATCGAGGTACATTTTTATTTATTGTTCAATCGAGATGAAATCACTTTTAATGAGTGTTTTTTAGGGAATTAAGCTGAATTCGGTCAAAAATTTCTCCTGAAAAAAATGCATTCAAAAAAGTACCGAAAAAATCGCATGTTTTTCTTCTTCAAGATACAAAATCCGTGACAACGATTTCTAATTGAAAAATTTAATTTTAACAGTTTTTTGATTGAATATCGTTACATTTGCTTGAATTAAAGCAAAAAGTATAAAAATAATGCTTTCAGTGAACATATTTGAAAATAGTGAAGAAATACTCAAAGTATGCTTCTTTGGCCGTGAAACGTCGATTTTGAAAATGTTATTAAAATTCGAGGTAAATTTTTAATTATTGTTCATTCGAGATGAAATCACTTTCAATGAGTGTTTTATAGGGAATTAAGCTGAATTCGGTCAAAAATTTCTCCAGAAAAAAATTCATTCAAAAAAGTACCGAAAAAATCGCAGGTTTTTCTTCTTCAAGACACAAGATCCGTGAATACGATTTCTTATTGAAAATTGAATTTTAACAGTTTTTTGAATGAATATCGTTACATTGCTTGAATTAAAGCAAAAAGTATAAAAATAATGGTTTCAATGAATATATTTGAAAATAGTGAAGAAATACTCAAAGTATGCTTCTTTGGCCGTGAAACGTCGATTTTGAAAATGTTATTAAAAATCAAGGTAAATTTTTAATTATTGGTCAATCGAGATGAAATCACTTTCAATGAGTGTTTTATAGGGAATTAAGCTGAATTCGGTCAAAAATTTCTCCAGAAAAAAATGCATTCAAAAAAGTACCGAAAAAAATCGCATGTTTTTCTTCTTCAAGATACAAAATCCGTGACAACGATTTCTTATTGAAAAATTGAATTTTAACAGTTTTTTGAATGAATATCGTTACATTTGCTTGAATTAACGCAAAAATTACAAAAATAATGGTTTCAGTGGTTATATTTGAAAACAGTGAACAAATACTCAAAATGTTTTTCTTAGGCCGAGTTACGTCGATTTTGAAAATGTTATTAAAAATCGAGGTACATATTTATTTATTGTTCAATCGAGATGAAATCACTTTTAATGAGTGTTTTATAGGGAATTAAGCTGAATTCGGTCAAAAATTTCTCCTGAAAAAAATGCATTCAAAAAAGTACCGAAAAAATCGCATGTTTTTCTTCTTCAAGATACAAAATCCGTGACAACGATTTCTAATTGAAAAATTTAATTTTAACAGTTTTTTGATTGAATATCGTTACATTTGCTTGAATTAAAGCAAAAAGTATAAAAATAATGCTTTCAGTGAACATATTTGAAAATAGTGAAGAAATACTCAAAGTATGCTTCTTTGGCCGTGAAACGTCGATTTTGAAAATGTTATTAAAAATCGAGGTAAATTTTTAATTATTGGTCAATCGAGATGAAATCACTTTCAATGAGTGTTTTATAGGGAATTGAGCTGAATTCGGTCAAAAATTTCTCCAGAAAAAAATGCATTCAAAAAAGTACCGAAAAAAAATCGCATGTTTTTCTTCTTCAAGATACAGAATCCGTGACAACGATTTCTTATTGAAAAATTGAATTTTAACAGTTTTTTGAATGAATATCGTTACATTTGCTTGAATTAAAGCAAAAAGTATAAAAATAATGGTTTCAGTGGTTATTTTTGAAAATAGTGAAGAAATACTCAAAATATGCTTCTTTGGCCGTGAAACGTCGATTTTGAAAATGTTATTAAAATTCGAGGTACATTTTTATTTATTGTTCAATCGAGATGAAATCACTTTTAATGAGTGTTTTATAGGGAATTAAGCTGAATTCGGTCAAAAATTTCTCCAGAAAAAAATGCATTCAAAAGTGTACCGAAAAAATCGCATGTTTTTTTTCTTCAAGATACAAAATCCGTGACAACGATTTCTTATTGAAATTTGAATTTTAACATTTTGTTGAATGAATATCGTTACATTTGCTTGAATTAACGCAAAAATTACAAAAATAATGGTTTCAGTGGTTATATTTGAAAACAGTGAACAAATACTCAAAATGTTTTTCTATGGCCGAGTTACGTCGATTTTGAAAATGTTATTAAAAATCGAGGTACATATTTATTTATTGTTCAATCGAGATGAAATCACTTTTAATGAGTGTTTTATAGGGAATTAAGCTGAATTCGGTCAAAAATTTCTCCAGAAAAAAATGCATTCAAAAAAGTACCGAAAAAAATCGCATGTTTTTCTTCTTCAAGATACAAAATCCGTGACAACGATTTCTTATTGAAAAATTGAATTTTAACAGTTTTTTGAATGAATATCGTTACATTTGCTTGAATTAAAGCAAAAAGTATAAAAATAATGGTTTCAGTGGTTATTTTTGAAAATAGTGAAGAAATACTCAAAATATGCTTCTTTGGCCGTGAAACGTCGATTTTGAAAATGTTATTAAAATTCGAGGTACATTTTTATTTATTGTTCAATCGAGATGAAATCACTTTTAATGAGTGTTTTATAGGGAATTAAGCTGAATTCGGTCAAAAATTTCTCCTGAAAAAAATGCATTCAAAAAAGTACCGAAAAAATCGCATGTTTTTCTTCTTCAAGATACAAAATCCGTGACAACTATTTCTTATTGAAAAATTTAATTTTAACAGTTTTTTGAATGAATATCGTTACATTTGCTTGAATTAACGCAAAAATTACAAAAATAATGGTTTCAGTGGTTATATTTGAAAACAGTGAACAAATACTCAAAATGTTTTTCTTAGGCCGAGTTACGTCGATTTTGAAAATGTTATTAAAAATCGAGGTACATATTTATTTATTGTTCAATCGAGATGAAATCACTTTTAATGAGTGTTTTATAGGGAATTAAGCTGAATTCGGTCAAAAATTTCTCCTGAAAAAAATGCATTCAAAAAAGTACCGAAAAAATCGCATGTTTTTCTTCTTCAAGATACAAAATCCGTGACAACGATTTCTAATTGAAAAATTTAATTTTAACAGTTTTTTGATTGAATATCGTTACATTTGCTTGAATTAAAGCAAAAAGTATAAAAATAATGCTTTCAGTGAACATATTTGAAAATAGTGAAGAAATACTCAAAGTATGCTTCTTTGGCCGTGAAACGTCGATTTTGAAAATGTTATTAAAAATCGAGGTAAATTTTTAATTATTGGTCAATCGAGATGAAATCACTTTCAATGAGTGTTTTATAGGGAATTGAGCTGAATTCGGTCAAAAATTTCTCCAGAAAAAAATGCATTCAAAAAAGTACCGAAAAAAATCGCATGTTTTTCTTCTTCAAGATACAAAATCCGTGACAACGATTTCTTATTGAAAAATTGAATTTTAACAGTTTTTTGAATGAATATCGTTACATTTGCTTGAATTAAAGCAAAAAGTATAAAAATAATGGTTTCAGTGGTTATTTTTGAAAATAGTGAAGAAATACTCAAAATATGCTTCTTTGGCCGTGAAACGTCGATTTTGAAAATGTTATTAAAATTCGAGGTACATTTTTATTTACTGTTCAATCGAGATGAAATCACTTTTAATGAGTGTTTTATAGGGAATTAAGCTGAATTCGGTCAAAAATTTCTCCAGAAAAAAATGCATTCAAAAGTGTACCGAAAAAATCGCATGTTTTTTTTCTTCAAGATACAAAATCCGTGACAACGATTTCTTATTGAAATTTGAATTTTAACAGTTTGTTGAATGAATATCGTTACATTTGCTTGAATTAACGCAAAAATTACAAAAATAATGGTTTCAGTGGTTATATTTGAAAACAGTGAACAAATACTCAAAATGTTTTTCTTAGGCCGAGTTACGTCGATTTTGAAAATGTTATTAAAAATCGAGGTACATATTTATTTATTGTTCAATCGAGATGAAATCACTTTTAATGAGTGTTTTATAGGGAATTAAGCTGAATTCGGTCAAAAATTTCTCCAGAAAAAAATGCATTCAAAAAAGTACCGAAAAAAATCGCATGTTTTTCTTCTTCAAGATACAAAATCCGTGACAACGATTTCTTATTGAAAAATTGAATTTTAACAGTTTTTTGAATGAATATCGTTACATTTGCTTGAATTAAAGCAAAAAGTATAAAAATAATGGTTTCAGTGGTTATTTTTGAAAATAGTGAAGAAATACTCAAAATATGCTTCTTTGGCCGTGAAACGTCGATTTTGAAAATGTTATTAAAATTCGAGGTACATTTTTATTTATTGTTCAATCGAGATGAAATCACTTTTAATGAGTGTTTTATAGGGAATTAAGCTGAATTCGGTCAAAAATTTCTCCTGAAAAAAATGCATTCAAAAAAGTACCGAAAAAATCGCATGTTTTTCTTCTTCAAGATACAAAATCCGTGACAACTATTTCTTATTGAAAAATTTAATTTTAACAATTTTTTGATTGAATATCGTTACATTTGCTAGAATTAAAGCAAAAAGTATAAAAATAATGCTTTCAGTGAACATATTTGAAAATAGTGAAGAAATACTCAAAGTAAGCTTCTTTGGCCGTGAAACGTCGATTTTGAAAATGTTATTAAAAATCAAGGTAAATTTTTAATTATTGTTCAATCGAGATGAAATCACTTTCAATGAGTGTTTTATAGGGAATTAAGCTGAATTCGGTCAATCATTTCTCCAGAAAAAAATGCATTCAAAAGTGTACCGAAAAAATCGCATGTTTTTTTTCTTCAAGATACAAAATCCGTGACAACGATTTCTTATTGAAAATTGAATTTTAACAGTTTTTTGAATGAATATCGTTACATTTGCTTGAATTAAAGCAAAAAGTATAAAAATAATGGTTTCAGTGGTTATTTTTGAAAATAGTGAAGAAATACTCAAAATATGCTTCTTTGGCCGTGAAACGTCGATTTTGAAAATGTTATTAAAAATCGAGGTACATTTTTATTTATTGTTCAATCGAGATGAAATCACTTTTAATGAGTGTTTTATAGGAAATTAAGCTGAATTCGGTCAAAAATTTCTCCTGAAAAAAATGCATTCAAAAAGTACCGAAAAAATCGCATGTTTTTCTTCTTCAAGATACAAAATCCGTGACAACTATTTCTTATTGAAAAATTTAATTTTAACAGTTTTTTTGATTGAATATCGTTACATTTGCTAGAATTAAAGCAAAAAGTATAAAAATAATGCTTTCAGTGAACATATTTGAAAATAGTGAAGAAATACTCAAAGTAAGCTTCTTTGGCCGTGAAACGTCGATTTTGAAAATGTTATTAAAAATCAAGGTAAATTTTTAATTATTGTTCAATCGAGATGAAATCACTTTCAATGAGTGTTTTATAGGGAATTAAGCTGAATTCGGTCAATCATTTCTCCAGAAAAAAATGCATTCAAAAGTGTACCGAAAAAATCGCATGTTTTTTTTCTTCAAGATACAAAATCCGTGACAACGATTTCTTATTGAAATTTGAATTTTAACAGTTTGTTGAATGAATATCGTTACATTTGCTAGAATTAACGCAAAAATTACAAAAATAATGGTTTCAGTGGTTATATTTGAAAACAGTGAACAAATACTCAAAATGTTTTTCTTAGGCCGAGTTACGTCGATTTTGAAAATGTTATTAAAAATCGAGGTACATATTTATTTATTGTTCAATCGAGATGAAATCACTTTTAATGAGTGTTTTATAGGGAATTAAGCTGAATTCGGTCAAAACTTTCTCCAGAAAAAAATTCATTCAAAAAAGTACCGAAAAAATCGCAGGTTTTTCTTCTTCAAGACACAAAATCCGTGAATACGATTTCTTATTGAAAATTGAATTTTAACAGTTTTTTGAATGAATATCGTTACATTTGCTTGAATTAAAGCAAAAAGTATAAAAATAATGGTTTCAGTGGTTATTTTTGAAAATAGTGAAGAAATACTCAAAATATGCTTCTTTGGCCGTGAAACGTCGATTTTGAAAATGTTATTAAAATTCGAGGTACATTTTTATTTATTGTTCAATCGAGATGAAATCACTTTTAATGAGTGTTTTATAGGGAATTAAGCTGAATTCGGTCAAAAATTTCTCCTGAAAAAAATGCATTCAAAAAAGTACCGAAAAAATCGCATGTTTTTCTTCTTCAAGATACAAAATCCGTGACAACTATTTCTTATTGAAAAATTTAATTTTAACAATTTTTTGATTGAATATCGTTACATTTGCTAGAATTAAAGCAAAAAGTATAAAAATAATGCTTTCAGTGAACATATTTGAAAATAGTGAAGAAATACTCAAAGTAAGCTTCTTTGGCCGTGAAACGTCGATTTTGAAAATGTTATTAAAAATCAAGGTAAATTTTTAATTATTGTTCAATCGAGATGAAATCACTTTCAATGAGTGTTTTATAGGGAATTAAGCTGAATTCGGTCAATCATTTCTCCAGAAAAAAATGCATTCAAAAGTGTACCGAAAAAATCGCATGTTTTTTTTCTTCAAGATAAAAAATCCGTGACAACGATTTCTTATTGAAAATTGAATTTTAACAGTTTTTTGAATGAATATCGTTACATTTGCTTGAATTAAAGCAAAAAGTATAAAAATAATGGTTTCAGTGGTTATTTTTGAAAATAGTGAAGAAATACTCAAAATATGCTTCTTTGGCCGTGAAACGTCGATTTTGAAAATGTTATTAAAAATCGAGGTACATTTTTATTTATTGTTCAATCGAGATGAAATCACTTTTAATGAGTGTTTTATAGGAAATTAAGCTGAATTCGGTCAAAAATTTCTCCTGAAAAAAATGCATTCAAAAAGTACCGAAAAAATCGCATGTTTTTCTTCTTCAAGATACAAAATCCGTGACAACTATTTCTTATTGAAAAATTTAATTTTAACAGTTTTTTTGATTGAATATCGTTACATTTGCTAGAATTAAAGCAAAAAGTATAAAAATAATGCTTTCAGTGAACATATTTGAAAATAGTGAAGAAATACTCAAAGTAAGCTTCTTTGGCCGTGAAACGTCGATTTTGAAAATGTTATTAAAAATCAAGGTAAATTTTTAATTATTGTTCAATCGAGATGAAATCACTTTCAATGAGTGTTTTATAGGGAATTAAGCTGAATTCGGTCAATCATTTCTCCAGAAAAAAATGCATTCAAAAGTGTACCGAAAAAATCGCATGTTTTTTTTCTTCAAGATACAAAATCCGTGACAACGATTTCTTATTGAAATTTGAATTTTAACAGTTTGTTGAATGAATATCGTTACATTTGCTAGAATTAACGCAAAAATTACAAAAATAATGGTTTCAGTGGTTATATTTGAAAACAGTGAACAAATACTCAAAATGTTTTTCTTAGGCCGAGTTACGTCGATTTTGAAAATGTTATTAAAAATCGAGGTACATATTTATTTATTGTTCAATCGAGATGAAATCACTTTTAATGAGTGTTTTATAGGGAATTAAGCTGAATTCGGTCAAAACTTTCTCCAGAAAAAAATTCATTCAAAAAAGTACCGAAAAAATCGCAGGTTTTTCTTCTTCAAGACACAAAATCCGTGAATACGATTTCTTATTGAAAATTGAATTTTAACAGTTTTTTGAATGAATATCGTTACATTTGCTTGAATTAAAGCAAAAAGTATAAAAATAATGGTTTCAGTGGTTATTTTTGAAAATAGTGAAGAAATACTCAAAATATGCTTCTTTGGCCGTGAAACGTCGATTTTGAAAATGTTATTAAAAATCGAGGTACATTTTTATTTATTGTTCAATCGAGATGAAATCACTTTTAATGAGTGTTTCATAGGGAATTAAGCTGAATTCGGTCAAAAATTTCTCCTGAAAAAAATGCATTCAAAAAAGTACCGAAAAAATCGCATGTTTTTTTCTTCTTCAAGATACAAAATCCGTGACAACTATTTCTTATTGAAAAATTTAATTTTAACAGTTTTTTGATTGAATATCGTTACATTTGCTAGAATTAAAGCAAAAAGTATAAAAATAATGCTTTCAGTGAACATATTTGAAAATAGTGAAGAAATACTCAAAGTAAGCTTCTTTGGCCGTGAAACGTCGATTTTGAAAATGTTATTAAAATTCGAGGTACATTTTTATTTATTGTTCAATCGAGATGAAATCACTTTTAATGAGCGTTTTATAGGGAATTAAGCTGAATTCGGTCAAAAATTTCTCCAGAAAAAAATGCATTCAAAAGTGTACCGAAAAAATCGCATGTTTTTTTTCTTCAAGATACAAAATCCGTGACAACGATTTCTTATTGAAATTTGAATTTTAACAGTTTGTTGAATGAATATCGTTACATTTGCTTGAATTAACGCAAAAATTACAAAAATAATGGTTTCAGTGGTTATATTTGAAAACAGTGAACAAATACTCAAAATGTTTTTCTTAGGCCGAGTTACGTCGATTTTGAAAATGTTATTAAAAATCGAGGTACATATTTATTTATTGTTCAATCGAGATGAAATCACTTTTAATGAGTGTTTTATAGGGAATTAAGCTGAATTCGGTCAAAAATTTCTCCAGAAAAAAATGCATTCAAAAAAGTACCGAAAAAAATCGCATGTTTTTCTTCTTCAAGATACAAAATCCGTGACAACGATTTCTTATTGAAAAATTGAATTTTAACAGTTTTTTGAATGAATATCGTTACATTTGCTTGAATTAAAGCAAAAAGTATAAAAATAATGGTTTCAGTGGTTATTTTTGAAAATAGTGAAGAAATACTCAAAATATGCTTCTTTGGCCGTGAAACGTCGATTTTGAAAATGTTATTAAAATTCGAGGTACATTTTTATTTATTGTTCAATCGAGATGAAATCACTTTTAATGAGTGTTTTATAGGGAATTAAGCTGAATTCGGTCAAAAATTTCTCCTGAAAAAAATGCATTCAAAAAAGTACCGAAAAAATCGCATGTTTTTCTTCTTCAAGATACAAAATCCGTGACAACTATTTCTTATTGAAAAATTTAATTTTAACAGTTTTTTGATTGAATATCGTTACATTTGCTAGAATTAAAGCAAAAAGTATAAAAATAATGCTTTCAGTGAACATATTTGAAAATAGTGAAGAAATACTCAAAGTAAGCTTCTTTGGCCGTGAAACGTCGATTTTGAAAATGTTATTAAAAATCAAGGTAAATTTTTAATTATTGTTCAATCGAGATGAAATCACTTTCAATGAGTGTTTTATAGGGAATTAAGCTGAATTCGGTCAATCATTTCTCCAGAAAAAAATGCATTCAAAAGTGTACCGAAAAAATCGCATGTTTTTTTTCTTCAAGATACAAAATCCGTGACAACGATTTCTTATTGAAAATTGAATTTTAACAGTTTTTTGAATGAATATCGTTACATTTGCTTGAATTAAAGCAAAAAGTATAAAAATAATGGTTTCAGTGGTTATTTTTGAAAATAGTGAAGAAATACTCAAAATATGCTTCTTTGGCCGTGAAACGTCGATTTTGAAAATGTTATTAAAAATCGAGGTACATTTTTATTTATTGTTCAATCGAGATGAAATCACTTTTAATGAGTGTTTTATAGGAAATTAAGCTGAATTCGGTCAAAAATTTCTCCTGAAAAAAATGCATTCAAAAAAGTACCGAAAAAATCGCATGTTTTTTTTCTTCAAGATACAAAATCCGTGACAACGATTTCTTATTGAAATTTGAATTTTAACAGTTTGTTGAATGAATATCGTTACATTTGCTTGAATTAACGCAAAAATTACAAAAATAATGGTTTCAGTGGTTATATTTGAAAACAGTGAACAAATACTCAAAATGTTTTTCTTAGGCCGAGTTACGTCGATTTTGAAAATGTTATTAAAAATCGAGGTACATATTTATTTATTGTTCAATCGAGATGAAATCACTTTTAATGAGTGTTTTATAGGGAATTAAGCTGAATTCGGTCAAAAATTTCTCCAGAAAAAAATGCATTCAAAAAAGTACCGAAAAAATCGCATGTTTTTTTTCTTCAAGATACAAAATCCGTGACAACGATTTCTTATTGAAATTTGAATTTTAACAGTTTGTTGAATGAATATCGTTACATTTGCTTGAATTAACGCAAAAAAGTATAAAAATAATGGTTTCAGTGGTTATTTTTGAAAATAGTGAAGAAATACTCAAAATATGCTTCTTTGGCCGTGAAACGTCGATTTTGAAAATGTTATTAAAATTCGAGGTACATTTTTATTTATTGTTCAATCGAGATGAAATCACTTTTAATGAGTGTTTTATAGGGAATTAAGCTGAATTCGGTCAAAAATTTCTCCTGAAAAAAATGCATTCAAAAAAGTACCGAAAAAATCGCATGTTTTTCTTCTTCAAGATACAAAATCCGTGACAACTATTTCTTATTGAAAAATTTAATTTTAACAGTTTTTTGATTGAATATCGTTACATTTGCTAGAATTAAAGCAAAAAGTATAAAAATAATGCTTTCAGTGATCATATTTGAAAATAGTGAAGAAATACTCAAAGTAAGCTTCTTTGGCCGTGAAACGTCGATTTTGAAAATGTTATTAAAAATCAAGGTAAATTTTTAATTATTGTTCAATCGAGATGAAATTACTTTCAATGAGTGTTTTATAGGGAATTAAGCTGAATTCGGTCAATCATTTCTCCAGAAAAAAATGCATTCAAAAGTGTACCGAAAAAATCGCATGTTTTTTTTCTTCAAGATACAAAATCCGTGACAACGATTTCTTATTGAAAATTGAATTTTAACAGTTTTTTGAATGAATATCGTTACATTTGCTTGAATTAAAGCAAAAAGTATAAAAATAATGGTTTCAGTGGTTATTTTTGAAAATAGTGAAGAAATACTCAAAATATGCTTCTTTGGCCGTGAAACGTCGATTTTGAAAATGTTATTAAAAATCGAGGTACATTTTTATTTATTGTTCAATCGAGATGAAATCACTTTTAATGAGTGTTTTATAGGAAATTAAGCTGAATTCGGTCAAAAATTTCTCCTGAAAAAAATGCACTCAAAAAAGTACCGAAAAAATCGCATGTTTTTCTTCTTCAAGATACAAAATCCGTGACAACTATTTCTTATTGAAAAATTTAATTTTAACAGTTTTTTGATTGAATATCGTTACATTTGCTAGAATTAAAGCAAAAAGTATAAAAATAATGCTTTCAGTGAACATATTTGAAAATAGTGAAGAAATACTCAAAGTAAGCTTCTTTGGCCGTGAAACGTCGATTTTGAAAATGTTATTAAAAATCAAGGTAAATTTTTAATTATTGTTCAATCGAGATGAAATCACTTTCAATGAGTGTTTTATAGGGAATTAAGCTGAATTCGGTCAATCATTTCTCCAGAAAAAAATGCATTCAAAAGTGTACCAAAAAAATCGCATGTTTTTTTTCTTCAAGATACAAAATCCGTGACAACGATTTCTTATTGAAATTTGAATTTTAACAGTTTGTTGAATGAATATCGTTACATTTGCTAGAATTAACGCAAAAATTACAAAAATAATGGTTTCAGTGGTTATATTTGAAAACAGTGAACAAATACTCAAAATGTTTTTCTTAGGCCGAGTTACGTCGATTTTGAAAATGTTATTAAAAATCGAGGTACATATTTATTTATTGTTCAATCGAGATGAAAACACTTTTAATGAGTGTTTTATAGGGAATTAAGCTGAATTCGGTCAAAACTTTCTCCAGAAAAAAATTCATTCAAAAAAGTACCGAAAAAATCGCAGGTTTTTCTTCTTCAAGACACAAAATCCGTGAATACGATTTCTTATTGAAAATTGAATTTTAACAGTTTTTTGAATGAATATCGTTACATTTGCTTGAATTAAAGCAAAAAGTATAAAAATAATGGTTTCAGTGGTTATTTTTGAAAATAGTGAAGAAATACTCAAAATATGCTTCTTTGGCCGTGAAACGTCGATTTTGAAAATGTTATTAAAAATCGAGGTACATTTTTATTTATTGTTCAATCGAGATGAAATCACTTTTAATGAGTGTTTCATAGGGAATTAAGCTGAATTCGGTCAAAAATTTCTCCTGAAAAAAATGCATTCAAAAAAGTACCGAAAAAATCGCATGTTTTTTTCTTCTTCAAGATACAAAATCCGTGACAACTATTTCTTATTGAAAAATTTAATTTTAACAGTTTTTTGATTGAATATCGTTACATTTGCTAGAATTAAAGCAAAAAGTATAAAAATAATGCTTTCAGTGAACATATTTGAAAATAGTGAAGAAATACTCAAAGTATGCTTCTTTGGCCGTGAAACGTCGATTTTGAAAATGTTATTAAAATTCGAGGTAAATTTTTAATTATTGTTCAATCGAGATGAAATAACTTTCAATGAGTGTTTTATAGGAAATTAAGCTGAATTCGGTTAAAAATTTCTCCAGAAAAAAATTCATTCAAAAAAGTACTGAAAAAATCGCAGGTTTTTCTTCTTCAAGACACAAAATCCGTGAATACGATTTCTTATTGAAAATTGAATTTTAACAGTTTTTTGAATGAATATCGTTACATTTGCTTGAATTAAAGCAAAAAGTATAAAAATAATGGTTTCAGTGGTTATTTTTGAAAATAGTGAAGAAATACTCAAAATATGCTTCTTTGGCCGTGAAACGTCGATTTTGAAAATGTTATTAAAAATCGAGGTACATTTTTATTTATTGTTCAATCGAGATGAAATCACTTTTAATGAGTGTTTTATAGGGAATTAAGCTGAATTCGGTCAAAAAATTCTCCTGAAAAAAATGCATTCAAAAAAGTACCGAAAAAATCGCATGTTTTTTTCTTCTTCAAGATACAAAATCCGTGACAACTATTTCTTATTGAAAAATTTAATTTTAACAGTTTTTTGATTGAATATCGTTACATTTGCTAGAATTAAAGCAAAAAGTATAAAAATAATGCTTTCAGTGAACATATTTGAAAATAGTGAAGAAATACTCAAAGTAAGCTTCTTTGGCCGTGAAACGTCGATTTTGAAAATGTTATTAAAAATCAAGGTAAATTTTTAATTATTGTTCAATCGAGATGAAATTACTTTCAATGAGTGTTTTATAGGGAATTAAGCTGAATTCGGTCAATCATTTCTCCAGAAAAAAATGCATTCAAAAGTGTACCGAAAAAATCGCATGTTTTTTTTCTTCAAGATACAAAATCCGTGACAACGATTTCTTATTGAAAATTGAATTTTAACAGTTTTTTGAATGAATATCGTTACATTTGCTTGAATTAAAGCAAAAAGTATAAAAATAATGGTTTCAGTGGTTATTTTTGAAAATAGTGAAGAAATACTCAAAATATGCTTCTTTGGCCGTGAAACGTCGATTTTGAAAATGTTATTAAAAATCGAGGTACATTTTTATTTATTGTTCAATCGAGATGAAATCACTTTTAATGAGTGTTTTATAGGAAATTAAGCTGAATTCGGTCAAAAATTTCTCCTGAAAAAAATGCATTCAAAAAAGTACCGAAAAAATCGCATGTTTTTCTTCTTCAAGATACAAAATCCGTGACAACTATTTCTTATTGAAAAATTTAATTTTAACAGTTTTTTGATTGAATATCGTTACATTTGCTAGAATTAAAGCAAAAAGTATAAAAATAATGCTTTCAGTGAACATATTTGAAAATAGTGAAGAAATACTCAAAGTAAGCTTCTTTGGCCGTGAAACGTCGATTTTGAAAATGTTATTAAAAATCAAGGTAAATTTTTAATTATTGTTCAATCGAGATGAAATCACTTTCAATGAGTGTTTTATAGGGAATTAAGCTGAATTCGGTCAATCATTTCTCCAGAAAAAAATGCATTCAAAAGTGTACCAAAAAAATCGCATGTTTTTTTTCTTCAAGATACAAAATCCGTGACAACGATTTCTTATTGAAATTTGAATTTTAACAGTTTGTTGAATGAATATCGTTACATTTGCTAGAATTAACGCAAAAATTACAAAAATAATGGTTTCAGTGGTTATATTTGAAAACAGTGAACAAATACTCAAAATGTTTTTCTTAGGCCGAGTTACGTCGATTTTGAAAATGTTATTAAAAATCGAGGTACATATTTATTTATTGTTCAATCGAGATGAAAACACTTTTAATGAGTGTTTTATAGGGAATTAAGCTGAATTCGGTCAAAACTTTCTCCAGAAAAAAATTCATTCAAAAAAGTACCGAAAAAATCGCAGGTTTTTCTTCTTCAAGACACAAAATCCGTGAATACGATTTCTTATTGAAAATTGAATTTTAACAGTTTTTTGAATGAATATCGTTACATTTGCTTGAATTAAAGCAAAAAGTATAAAAATAATGGTTTCAGTGGTTATTTTTGAAAATAGTGAAGAAATACTCAAAATATGCTTCTTTGGCCGTGAAACGTCGATTTTGAAAATGTTATTAAAAATCGAGGTACATTTTTATTTATTGTTCAATCGAGATGAAATCACTTTTAATGAGTGTTTCATAGGGAATTAAGCTGAATTCGGTCAAAAATTTCTCCTGAAAAAAATGCATTCAAAAAAGTACCGAAAAAATCGCATGTTTTTTTCTTCTTCAAGATACAAAATCCGTGACAACTATTTCTTATTGAAAAATTTAATTTTAACAGTTTTTTGATTGAATATCGTTACATTTGCTAGAATTAAAGCAAAAAGTATAAAAATAATGCTTTCAGTGAACATATTTGAAAACAGTGAACAAATACTCAAAATGTTTTTCTTAGGCCGAGTTACGTCGATTTTGAAAATGTTATTAAAAATCGAGGTACATATTTATTTATTGTTCAATCGAGATGAAATCACTTTTAATGAGTGTTTTATAGGGAATTAAGCTGAATTCGGTCAAAAATTTCTCCAGAAAAAAATGCATTCAAAAAAGTACCGAAAAAAATCGCATGTTTTTCTTCTTCAAGATACAAAATCCGTGACAACGATTTCTTATTGAAAAATTGAATTTTAACAGTTTTTTGAATGAATATCGTTACATTTGCTTGAATTAAAGCAAAAAGTATAAAAATAATGGTTTCAGTGGTTATTTTTGAAAATAGTGAAGAAATACTCAAAATATGCTTCTTTGGCCGTGAAACGTCGATTTTGAAAATGTTATTAAAATTCGAGGTACATTTTTATTTATTGTTCAATCGAGATGAAATCACTTTTAATGAGTGTTTTATAGGGAATTAAGCTGAATTCGGTCAAAAATTTCTCCTGAAAAAAATGCATTCAAAAAAGTACCGAAAAAATCGCATGTTTTTCTTCTTCAAGATACAAAATCCGTGACAACTATTTCTTATTGAAAAATTTAATTTTAACAGTTTTTTGATTGAATATCGTTACATTTGCTAGAATTAAAGCAAAAAGTATAAAAATAATGCTTTCAGTGAACATATTTGAAAATAGTGAAGAAATACTCAAAGTAAGCTTCTTTGGCCGTGAAACGTCGATTTTGAAAATGTTATTAAAAATCAAGGTAAATTTTTAATTATTGTTCAATCGAGATGAAATCACTTTCAATGAGTGTTTTATAGGGAATTAAGCTGAATTCGGTCAATCATTTCTCCAGAAAAAAATGCATTCAAAAGTGTACCGAAAAAATCGCATGTTTTTTTTCTTCAAGATACAAAATCCGTGACAACGATTTCTTATTGAAAATTGAATTTTAACAGTTTTTTGAATGAATATCGTTACATTTGCTTGAATTAAAGCAAAAAGTATAAAAATAATGGTTTCAGTGGTTATTTTTGAAAATAGTGAAGAAATACTCAAAATATGCTTCTTTGGCCGTGAAACGTCGATTTTGAAAATGTTATTAAAAATCGAGGTACATTTTTATTTATTGTTCAATCGAGATGAAATCACTTTTAATGAGTGTTTTATAGGAAATTAAGCTGAATTCGGTCAAAAATTTCTCCTGAAAAAAATGCATTCAAAAAAGTACCGAAAAAATCGCATGTTTTTCTTCTTCAAGATACAAAATCCGTGACAACTATTTCTTATTGAAAAATTTAATTTTAACAGTTTTTTGATTGAATATCGTTACATTTGCTAGAATTAAAGCAAAAAGTATAAAAATAATGCTTTCAGTGAACATATTTGAAAATAGTGAAGAAATACTCAAAGTAAGCTTCTTTGGCCGTGAAACGTCGATTTTGAAAATGTTATTAAAAATCAAGGTAAATTTTTAATTATTGTTCAATCGAGATGAAATCACTTTCAATGAGTGTTTTATAGGGAATTAAGCTGAATTCGGTCAATCATTTCTCCAGAAAAAAATGCATTCAAAAGTGTACCGAAAAAATCGCATGTTTTTTTTCTTCAAGATACAAAATCCGTGACAACGATTTCTTATTGAAATTTGAATTTTAACAGTTTGTTGAATGAATATCGTTACATTTGCTAGAATTAACGCAAAAATTACAAAAATAATGGTTTCAGTGGTTATATTTGAAAACAGTGAACAAATACTCAAAATGTTTTTCTTAGGCCGAGTTACGTCGATTTTGAAAATGTTATTAAAAATCGAGGTACATATTTATTTATTGTTCAATCGAGATGAAAACACTTTTAATGAGTGTTTTATAGGGAATTAAGCTGAATTCGGTCAAAACTTTCTCCAGAAAAAAATTCATTCAAAAAAGTACCGAAAAAATCGCAGGTTTTTCTTCTTCAAGACACAAAATCCGTGAATACGATTTCTTATTGAAAATTGAATTTTAACAGTTTTTTGAATGAATATCGTTACATTTGCTTGAATTAAAGCAAAAAGTATAAAAATAATGGTTTCAGTGGTTATTTTTGAAAATAGTGAAGAAATACTCAAAATATGCTTCTTTGGCCGTGAAACGTCGATTTTGAAAATGTTATTAAAAATCGAGGTACATTTTTATTTATTGTTCAATCGAGATGAAATCACTTTTAATGAGTGTTTCATAGGGAATTAAGCTGAATTCGGTCAAAAATTTCTCCTGAAAAAAATGCATTCAAAAAAGTACCGAAAAAATCGCATGTTTTTTTCTTCTTCAAGATACAAAATCCGTGACAACTATTTCTTATTGAAAAATTTAATTTTAACAGTTTTTTGATTGAATATCGTTACATTTGCTAGAATTAAAGCAAAAAGTATAAAAATAATGCTTTCAGTGAACATATTTGAAAATAGTGAAGAAATACTCAAAGTATGCTTCTTTGGCCGTGAAACGTCGATTTTGAAAATGTTATTAAAATTCGAGGTAAATTTTTAATTATTGTTCAATCGAGATGAAATAACTTTCAATGAGTGTTTTATAGGAAATTAAGCTGAATTCGGTTAAAAATTTCTCCAGAAAAAAATTCATTCAAAAAAGTACTGAAAAAATCGCAGGTTTTTCTTCTTCAAGACACAAAATCCGTGAATACGATTTCTTATTGAAAATTGAATTTTAACAGTTTTTTGAATGAATATCGTTACATTTGCTTGAATTAAAGCAAAAAGTATAAAAATAATGGTTTCAGTGGTTATTTTTGAAAATAGTGAAGAAATACTCAAAATATGCTTCTTTGGCCGTGAAACGTCGATTTTGAAAATGTTATTAAAAATCGAGGTACATTTTTATTTATTGTTCAATCGAGATGAAATCACTTTTAATGAGTGTTTTATAGGGAATTAAGCTGAATTCGGTCAAAAAATTCTCCTGAAAAAAATGCATTCAAAAAAGTACCGAAAAAATCGCATGTTTTTTTCTTCTTCAAGATACAAAATCCGTGACAACTATTTCTTATTGAAAAATTTAATTTTAACAGTTTTTTGATTGAATATCGTTACATTTGCTTGAAATAAAGCAAAAAGTATAAAAATAATTGTTTCAGTGAACATATTTGAAAATAGTGAAGAAATACTCAAAGTAAGCTTCTTTGGCCGTGAAACGTCGATTTTGAAAATGTTATTAAAAATCAAGGTAAATTTTTAATTATTGTTCAATCGAGATGAAATCACTTTCAATGAGTGTTTTATAGGGAATTAAGCTGAATTCGGTCAAACATTTCTCCAGAAAAAAATGCATTCAAAAGTGTACCGAAAAAATCGCATGTTTTTTTCTTCAAGATACAAAATCCGTGACAACGATTTCTTATTGAAAAATTGAATTTTAACAGTTTTTTGAATGAATATCGTTACATTTGCTTGAATTAAAGCAAAAAGTGTAAAAATAATGGTTTCAGTGGTTATTTTTGAAAATAGTGAAGAAATACTCAAAATATGCTTCTTTGGCCGTGAAACGTCGATTTTGAAAATGTTATTAAAAATCGAGGTACATTTTTATTTATTGTTCAATCGAGATGAAATCACTTTCAATGAGTGTTTTATAGGGAATTAAGCTGAATTCGGTCAATCATTTCTCCAGAAAAAAATGCATTCAAAAGTGTACCGAAAAAATCGCATGTTTTTTTCTTCAAGATACAAAATCCGTGACAACGATTTCTTATTGAAAATTTAATTTTAACAGTTTTTTGATTGAATATCGTTACATTTGCTAGAATTAAAGCAAAAAGTATAAAAATAATGCTTTCAGTGAACATATTTGAAAATAGTGAAGAAATACTCAAAGTAAGCTTCTTTGGCCGTGAAACGTCGATTTTGAAAATGTTATTAAAAATCAAGGTAAATTTTTAATTATTGTTCAATCGAGATGAAATCACTTTCAATGAGTGTTTTATAGGGAATTAAGCTGAATTCGGTCAATCATTTCTCCAGAAAAAAATGCATTCAAAAGTGTACCGAAAAAATCGCATGTTTTTTTTCTTCAAGATACAAAATCCGTGACAACGATTTCTTATTGAAAATTGAATTTTAACAGTTTTTTGAATGAATATCGTTACATTTGCTTGAATTAAAGCAAAAAGTATAAAAATAATGGTTTCAGTGGTTATTTTTGAAAATAGTGAAGAAATACTCAAAATATGCTTCTTTGGCCGTGAAACGTCGATTTTGAAAATGTTATTAAAAATCGAGGTACATTTTTATTTATTGTTCAATCGAGATGAAATCACTTTTAATGAGTGTTTTATAGGAAATTAAGCTGAATTCGGTCAAAAATTTCTCCTGAAAAAAATGCATTCAAAAAAGTACCGAAAAAATCGCATGTTTTTCTTCTTCAAGATACAAAATCCGTGACAACTATTTCTTATTGAAAAATTTAATTTTAACAGTTTTTTGATTGAATATCGTTACATTTGCTAGAATTAAAGCAAAAAGTATAAAAATAATGCTTTCAGTGAACATATTTGAAAATAGTGAAGAAATACTCAAAGTAAGCTTCTTTGGCCGTGAAACGTCGATTTTGAAAATGTTATTAAAAATCGAGGTAAATTTTTAATTATTGTTCAATCGAGATGAAATCACTTTCAATGAGTGTTTTATAGGGAATTAAGCTGAATTCGGTCAAACATTTCTCCAGAGAAAAATGCATTCAAAAGTGTACCGAAAAAATCGCATGTTTTTTTTCTTCAAGATACAAAATCCGTGACAACGATTTCTTATTTAAAATTGAATTTTAACAGTTTGTTGAATGAATATCGTTACATTTGCTTGAATTAACGCAAAAATTACAAAAATTATGGTTTCAGTGGTTATATTTGAAAACAGTGAACAAATACTCAAAATGTTTTTCTTAGGCCGAGTTACGTCGATTTTGAAAATGTTATTAAAAATCGAGGTACATTTTTATTTATTGTTCAATCGAGATGAAATCACTTTCAATGAGTGTTTTATAGGGAATTAAGCTGAATTCGGCCAAAAATTTCTCCAGAAAAAAATTCATTCAAAAAAGTACCGAAAAAATCGCAGGTTTTTTATCTTCAAGATACAAAATCCGTGACAACGATTTCTTATTTAAAATTGAATTTTAACAGTTTGTTGAATGAATATCGTTACATTTGCTTGCATTAAAGCAAAAAGTATAAAAATAATGGTTTCAGTGGTTATTTTTGAAAATAGTGAAGAAATACTCAAAATATGCTTCTTTGGCCGTGAAAAGTCGATTTTGAAAATGTTATTAAAAATCGAGGTACATTTTTATTTATTGTTCAATCGAGATGAAATCACTTTTATTGAGTGTTTTATAGGGAATTAAGCTGAATTCGGTCAAAAATTTCTCCTGAAAAAAATGCATTCAAAAAAGTACCGAAAAAATCGCATGTTTTTCTTCTTCAAGATACAAAATCCGTGACAACGATTTCTTATTGAAAAATTTAATTTTAACAGTTTTTTGATTGAATATCGTTACATTTGCTTGAATTAAAGCAAAAAGTGTAAAAATAATGGTTTCAGTGGTTATTTTTGAAAATAGTGAAGAAATACTCAAAATATGCTTCTTTGGCCGTGAAACGTCGATTTTGAAAATGTTATTAAAAATCGAGGTACATTTTTATTTATTGTTCAATCGAGATGAAATCACTTTCAATGAGTGTTTTATAGGGAATTAAGCTGAATTCGGTCAATCATTTCTCCAGAAAAAAATGCATTCAAAAGTGTACCGAAAAAATCGCATGTTTTTTTTCTTCAAGATACAAAATCCGTGACAACGATTTCTTATTGAAAATTGAATTTTAACAGTTTTTTGAATGAATATCGTTACATTTGCTTGAATTAAAGCAAAAAGTATAAAAATAATGGTTTCAGTGGTTATTTTTGAAAATAGTGAAGAAATACTCAAAATATGCTTCTTTGGCCGTGAAACGTCGATTTTGAAAATGTTATTAAAAATCGAGGTACATTTTTATTTATTGTTCAATCGAGATGAAATCACTTTTAATGAGTGTTTTATAGGAAATTAAGCTGAATTCGGTCAAAAATTTCTCCTGAAAAAAATGCATTCAAAAAAGTACCGAAAAAATCGCATGTTTTTCTTCTTCAAGATACAAAATCCGTGACAACTATTTCTTATTGAAAAATTTAATTTTAACAGTTTTTTGATTGAATATCGTTACATTTGCTAGAATTAAAGCAAAAAGTATAAAAATAATGCTTTCAGTGAACATATTTGAAAATAGTGAAGAAATACTCAAAGTAAGCTTCTTTGGCCGTGAAACGTCGATTTTGAAAATGTTATTAAAAATCAAGGTAAATTTTTAATTATTGTTCAATCGAGATGAAATCACTTTCAATGAGTGTTTTATAGGGAATTAAGCTGAATTCGGTCAATCATTTCTCCAGAAAAAAATGCATTCAAAAGTGTACCGAAAAAATCGCATGTTTTTTTTCTTCAAGATACAAAATCCGTGACAACGATTTCTTATTGAAATTTGAATTTTAACAGTTTGTTGAATGAATATCGTTACATTTGCTAGAATTAACGCAAAAATTACAAAAATAATGGTTTCAGTGGTTATATTTGAAAACAGTGAACAAATACTCAAAATGTTTTTCTTAGGCCGAGTTACGTCGATTTTGAAAATGTTATTAAAAATCGAGGTACATATTTATTTATTGTTCAATCGAGATGAAAACACTTTTAATGAGTGTTTTATAGGGAATTAAGCTGAATTCGGTCAAAACTTTCTCCAGAAAAAAATTCATTCAAAAAAGTACCGAAAAAATCGCAGGTTTTTCTTCTTCAAGACACAAAATCCGTGAATACGATTTCTTATTGAAAATTGAATTTTAACAGTTTTTTGAATGAATATCGTTACATTTGCTTGAATTAAAGCAAAAAGTATAAAAATAATGGTTTCAGTGGTTATTTTTGAAAATAGTGAAGAAATACTCAAAATATGCTTCTTTGGCCGTGAAACGTCGATTTTGAAAATGTTATTAAAAATCGAGGTACATTTTTATTTATTGTTCAATCGAGATGAAATCACTTTTAATGAGTGTTTCATAGGGAATTAAGCTGAATTCGGTCAAAAATTTCTCCTGAAAAAAATGCATTCAAAAAAGTACCGAAAAAATCGCATGTTTTTTTCTTCTTCAAGATACAAAATCCGTGACAACTATTTCTTATTGAAAAATTTAATTTTAACAGTTTTTTGATTGAATATCGTTACATTTGCTAGAATTAAAGCAAAAAGTATAAAAATAATGCTTTCAGTGAACATATTTGAAAACAGTGAACAAATACTCAAAATGTTTTTCTTAGGCCGAGTTACGTCGATTTTGAAAATGTTATTAAAAATCGAGGTACATATTTATTTATTGTTCAATCGAGATGAAATCACTTTTAATGAGTGTTTTATAGGGAATTAAGCTGAATTCGGTCAAAAATTTCTCCAGAAAAAAATGCATTCAAAAAAGTACCGAAAAAAATCGCATGTTTTTCTTCTTCAAGATACAAAATCCGTGACAACGATTTCTTATTGAAAAATTGAATTTTAACAGTTTTTTGAATGAATATCGTTACATTTGCTTGAATTAAAGCAAAAAGTATAAAAATAATGGTTTCAGTGGTTATTTTTGAAAATAGTGAAGAAATACTCAAAATATGCTTCTTTGGCCGTGAAACGTCGATTTTGAAAATGTTATTAAAATTCGAGGTACATTTTTATTTATTGTTCAATCGAGATGAAATCACTTTTAATGAGTGTTTTATAGGGAATTAAGCTGAATTCGGTCAAAAATTTCTCCTGAAAAAAATGCATTCAAAAAAGTACCGAAAAAATCGCATGTTTTTCTTCTTCAAGATACAAAATCCGTGACAACTATTTCTTATTGAAAAATTTAATTTTAACAGTTTTTTGATTGAATATCGTTACATTTGCTAGAATTAAAGCAAAAAGTATAAAAATAATGCTTTCAGTGAACATATTTGAAAATAGTGAAGAAATACTCAAAGTAAGCTTCTTTGGCCGTGAAACGTCGATTTTGAAAATGTTATTAAAAATCAAGGTAAATTTTTAATTATTGTTCAATCGAGATGAAATCACTTTCAATGAGTGTTTTATAGGGAATTAAGCTGAATTCGGTCAATCATTTCTCCAGAAAAAAATGCATTCAAAAGTGTACCGAAAAAATCGCATGTTTTTTTTCTTCAAGATACAAAATCCGTGACAACGATTTCTTATTGAAAATTGAATTTTAACAGTTTTTTGAATGAATATCGTTACATTTGCTTGAATTAAAGCAAAAAGTATAAAAATAATGGTTTCAGTGGTTATTTTTGAAAATAGTGAAGAAATACTCAAAATATGCTTCTTTGGCCGTGAAACGTCGATTTTGAAAATGTTATTAAAAATCGAGGTACATTTTTATTTATTGTTCAATCGAGATGAAATCACTTTTAATGAGTGTTTTATAGGAAATTAAGCTGAATTCGGTCAAAAATTTCTCCTGAAAAAAATGCATTCAAAAAAGTACCGAAAAAATCGCATGTTTTTCTTCTTCAAGATACAAAATCCGTGACAACTATTTCTTATTGAAAAATTTAATTTTAACAGTTTTTTGATTGAATATCGTTACATTTGCTAGAATTAAAGCAAAAAGTATAAAAATAATGCTTTCAGTGAACATATTTGAAAATAGTGAAGAAATACTCAAAGTAAGCTTCTTTGGCCGTGAAACGTCGATTTTGAAAATGTTATTAAAAATCAAGGTAAATTTTTAATTATTGTTCAATCGAGATGAAATCACTTTCAATGAGTGTTTTATAGGGAATTAAGCTGAATTCGGTCAATCATTTCTCCAGAAAAAAATGCATTCAAAAGTGTACCGAAAAAATCGCATGTTTTTTTTCTTCAAGATACAAAATCCGTGACAACGATTTCTTATTGAAATTTGAATTTTAACAGTTTGTTGAATGAATATCGTTACATTTGCTAGAATTAACGCAAAAATTACAAAAATAATGGTTTCAGTGGTTATATTTGAAAACAGTGAACAAATACTCAAAATGTTTTTCTTAGGCCGAGTTACGTCGATTTTGAAAATGTTATTAAAAATCGAGGTACATATTTATTTATTGTTCAATCGAGATGAAAACACTTTTAATGAGTGTTTTATAGGGAATTAAGCTGAATTCGGTCAAAACTTTCTCCAGAAAAAAATTCATTCAAAAAAGTACCGAAAAAATCGCAGGTTTTTCTTCTTCAAGACACAAAATCCGTGAATACGATTTCTTATTGAAAATTGAATTTTAACAGTTTTTTGAATGAATATCGTTACATTTGCTTGAATTAAAGCAAAAAGTATAAAAATAATGGTTTCAGTGGTTATTTTTGAAAATAGTGAAGAAATACTCAAAATATGCTTCTTTGGCCGTGAAACGTCGATTTTGAAAATGTTATTAAAAATCGAGGTACATTTTTATTTATTGTTCAATCGAGATGAAAACACTTTTAATGAGTGTTTTATAGGGAATTAAGCTGAATTCGGTCAAAACTTTCTCCAGAAAAAAATTCATTCAAAAAAGTACCGAAAAAATCGCAGGTTTTTCTTCTTCAAGACACAAAATCCGTGACAACGATTTCTTATTGAAAATTGAATTTTAACAGTTTTTTGAATGAATATCGTTACATTTGCTTGAATTAAAGCAAAAAGTATAAAAATAATGGTTTCAGTGGTTATTTTTGAAAATAGTGAAGAAATACTCAAAATATGCTTCTTTGGCCGTGAAACGTCGATTTTGAAAATGTTATTAAAAATCGAGGTACATTTTTATTTATTGTTCAATCGAGATGAAATCACTTTTAATGAGTGTTTTATAGGAAATTAAGCTGAATTCGGTCAAAAATTTCTCCTGAAAAAAATGCATTCAAAAAAGTACCGAAAAAATCGCATGTTTTTCTTCTTCAAGATACAAAATCCGTGACAACTATTTCTTATTGAAAAATTTAATTTTAACAGTTTTTTGATTGAATATCGTTACATTTGCTAGAATTAAAGCAAAAAGTATAAAAATAATGCTTTCAGTGAACATATTTGAAAATAGTGAAGAAATACTCAAAGTAAGCTTCTTTGGCCGTGAAACGTCGATTTTGAAAATGTTATTAAAAATCAAGGTAAATTTTTAATTATTGTTCAATCGAGATGAAATCACTTTCAATGAGTGTTTTATAGGGAATTAAGCTGAATTCGGTCAATCATTTCTCCAGAAAAAAATGCATTCAAAAGTGTACCGAAAAAATCGCATGTTTTTTTTCTTCAAGATACAAAATCCGTGACAACGATTTCTTATTGAAATTTGAATTTTAACAGTTTGTTGAATGAATATCGTTACATTTGCTAGAATTAACGCAAAAATTACAAAAATAATGGTTTCAGTGGTTATATTTGAAAACAGTGAACAAATACTCAAAATGTTTTTCTTAGGCCGAGTTACGTCGATTTTGAAAATGTTATTAAAAATCGAGGTACATATTTATTTATTGTTCAATCGAGATGAAAACACTTTTAATGAGTGTTTTATAGGGAATTAAGCTGAATTCGGTCAAAACTTTCTCCAGAAAAAAATTCATTCAAAAAAGTACCGAAAAAATCGCAGGTTTTTCTTCTTCAAGACACAAAATCCGTGAATACGATTTCTTATTGAAAATTGAATTTTAACAGTTTTTTGAATGAATATCGTTACATTTGCTTGAATTAAAGCAAAAAGTATAAAAATAATGGTTTCAGTGGTTATTTTTGAAAATAGTGAAGAAATACTCAAAATATGCTTCTTTGGCCGTGAAACGTCGATTTTGAAAATGTTATTAAAAATCGAGGTACATTTTTATTTATTGTTCAATCGAGATGAAATCACTTTTAATGAGTGTTTCATAGGGAATTAAGCTGAATTCGGTCAAAAATTTCTCCTGAAAAAAATGCATTCAAAAAAGTACCGAAAAAATCGCATGTTTTTTTCTTCTTCAAGATACAAAATCCGTGACAACTATTTCTTATTGAAAAATTTAATTTTAACAGTTTTTTGATTGAATATCGTTACATTTGCTAGAATTAAAGCAAAAAGTATAAAAATAATGCTTTCAGTGAACATATTTGAAAACAGTGAACAAATACTCAAAATGTTTTTCTTAGGCCGAGTTACGTCGATTTTGAAAATGTTATTAAAAATCGAGGTACATATTTATTTATTGTTCAATCGAGATGAAATCACTTTTAATGAGTGTTTTATAGGGAATTAAGCTGAATTCGGTCAAAAATTTCTCCAGAAAAAAATGCATTCAAAAAAGTACCGAAAAAAATCGCATGTTTTTCTTCTTCAAGATACAAAATCCGTGACAACGATTTCTTATTGAAAAATTGAATTTTAACAGTTTTTTGAATGAATATCGTTACATTTGCTTGAATTAAAGCAAAAAGTATAAAAATAATGGTTTCAGTGGTTATTTTTGAAAATAGTGAAGAAATACTCAAAATATGCTTCTTTGGCCGTGAAACGTCGATTTTGAAAATGTTATTAAAATTCGAGGTACATTTTTATTTATTGTTCAATCGAGATGAAATCACTTTTAATGAGTGTTTTATAGGGAATTAAGCTGAATTCGGTCAAAAATTTCTCCTGAAAAAAATGCATTCAAAAAAGTACCGAAAAAATCGCATGTTTTTCTTCTTCAAGATACAAAATCCGTGACAACTATTTCTTATTGAAAAATTTAATTTTAACAGTTTTTTGATTGAATATCGTTACATTTGCTAGAATTAAAGCAAAAAGTATAAAAATAATGCTTTCAGTGAACATATTTGAAAATAGTGAAGAAATACTCAAAGTAAGCTTCTTTGGCCGTGAAACGTCGATTTTGAAAATGTTATTAAAAATCAAGGTAAATTTTTAATTATTGTTCAATCGAGATGAAATCACTTTCAATGAGTGTTTTATAGGGAATTAAGCTGAATTCGGTCAATCATTTCTCCAGAAAAAAATGCATTCAAAAGTGTACCGAAAAAATCGCATGTTTTTTTTCTTCAAGATACAAAATCCGTGACAACGATTTCTTATTGAAATTTGAATTTTAACAGTTTGTTGAATGAATATCGTTACATTTGCTAGAATTAACGCAAAAATTACAAAAATAATGGTTTCAGTGGTTATATTTGAAAACAGTGAACAAATACTCAAAATGTTTTTCTTAGGCCGAGTTACGTCGATTTTGAAAATGTTATTAAAAATCGAGGTACATATTTATTTATTGTTCAATCGAGATGAAAACACTTTTAATGAGTGTTTTATAGGGAATTAAGCTGAATTCGGTCAAAACTTTCTCCAGAAAAAAATTCATTCAAAAAAGTACCGAAAAAATCGCAGGTTTTTCTTCTTCAAGACACAAAATCCGTGAATACGATTTCTTATTGAAAATTGAATTTTAACAGTTTTTTGAATGAATATCGTTACATTTGCTTGAATTAAAGCAAAAAGTATAAAAATAATGGTTTCAGTGGTTATTTTTGAAAATAGTGAAGAAATACTCAAAATATGCTTCTTTGGCCGTGAAACGTCGATTTTGAAAATGTTATTAAAAATCGAGGTACATTTTTATTTATTGTTCAATCGAGATGAAATCACTTTTAATGAGTGTTTCATAGGGAATTAAGCTGAATTCGGTCAAAAATTTCTCCTGAAAAAAATGCATTCAA
Source organism: Phalangium opilio (assembly GCF_054372755.1). Classification (NCBI taxonomy): domain Eukaryota; kingdom Metazoa; phylum Arthropoda; class Arachnida; order Opiliones; family Phalangiidae; genus Phalangium; species Phalangium opilio. Next base: position 2,064,665 of record NW_028324175.1, read on the forward strand.
AAAAGTACCGAAAAAATCGCATGTTTTTTTCTTCTTCAAGATACAAAATCCGTGACAACTATTTCTTATTGAAAAATTTAATTTTAACAGTTTTTTGAATGAATATCGTTACATTTGCTTGAATTAAAGCAAAAAGTGTAAAAATAATGGTTTCAGTGGTTATTTTTGAAAATAGTGAAGAAATACTCAAAATATGCTTCTTTGGCCGTGAAACGTCGATTTTGAAAATGTTATTAAAAATCGAGGTACATTTTTATTTATTGTTCAATCGAGATGAAATCACTTTCAATGAGTGTTTTATAGGGAATTAAGCTGAATTCGGTCAATCATTTCTCCAGAAAAAAATGCATTCAAAAGTGTACCGAAAAAATCGCATGTTTTTTTTCTTCAAGATACAAAATCCGTGACAACGATTTCTTATTGAAAATTTAATTTTAACAGTTTTTTGATTGAATATCGTTACATTTGCTAGAATTAAAGCAAAAAGTATAAAAATAATGCTTTCAGTGAACATATTTGAAAATAGTGAAGAAATACTCAAAGTAAGCTTCTTTGGCCGTGAAACGTCGATTTTGAAAATGTTATTAAAAATCAAGGTAAATTTTTAATTATTGTTCAATCGAGATGAAATCACTTTCAATGAGTGTTTTATAGGGAATTAAGCTGAATTCGGTCAATCATTTCTCCAGAAAAAAATGCATTCAAAAGTGTACCGAAAAAATCGCATGTTTTTTTTCTTCAAGATACAAAATCCGTGACAACGATTTCTTATTGAAATTTGAATTTTAACAGTTTGTTGAATGAATATCGTTACATTTGCTAGAATTAACGCAAAAATTACAAAAATAATGGTTTCAGTGGTTATATTTGAAAACAGTGAACAAATACTCAAAATGTTTTTCTTAGGCCGAGTTACGTCGATTTTGAAAATGTTATTAAAAATCGAGGTACATATTTATTTATTGTTCAATCGAGATGAAAACACTTTTAATGAGTGTTTTATAGGGAATTAAGCTGAATTCGGTCAAAACTTTCTCCAGAAAAAAATTCATTCAAAAAAGTACCGAAAAAATCGCAGGTTTTTCTTCTTCAAGACACAAAATCCGTGAATACGATTTCTTATTGAAAATTGAATTTTAACAGTTTTTTGAATGAATATCGTTACATTTGCTTGAATTAAAGCAAAAAGTATAAAAATAATGGTTTCAGTGAACATATTTGAAAATAGTGAAGAAATACTCAAAGTAAGCTTCTTTGGCCGTGAAACGTCGATTTTGAAAATGTTATTAAAAATCAAGGTAAATTTTAAATTATTGTTCAATCGAGATGAAATCACTTTCAATGAGTGTTTTATAGGGAATTAAGCTGAATTCGGTCAAACATTTCTCCAGAAAAAAATGCATTCAAAAGTGTACCGAAAAAATCGCATGTTTTTTTCTTCAAGATACAAAATCCGTGACAACGATTTCTTATTGAAAAATTGAATTTTAACAGTTTTTTGAATGAATATCGTTACATTTGCTTGAATTAAAGCAAAAAGTGTAAAAATAATGGTTTCAGTGGTTATTTTTGAAAATAGTGAAGAAATACTCAAAATATGCTTCTTTGGCCGTGAAACGTCGATTTTGAAAATGTTATTAAAAATCGAGGTACATTTTTATTTATTGTTCAATCGAGATGAAATCACTTTTAATGAGTGTTTTATAGGGAATTAAGCTGAATTCGGTCAAAAATTTCTCCAGAAAAAAATGCATTCAAAAAAGTACCGAAAAAATCGCATGTTTTTCTTCTTCAAGATACAAAATCCGTGACAACGATTTCTTATTGAAAAATTTAATTTTAACAGTTTTTTGATTGAATATCGTTACATTTGCTTGAATTAAAGCAAAAAGTATAAAAATAATGGTTTCAGTGAACATATTTGAAAATAGTGAAGAAATACTCAAAGTATGCTTCTTTGGCTGTGAAACGTCGATTTTGAAAATGTTATTAAAAATCGAGGTAAATTTTTAATTATTGTTCAATCAAGATGAAATCACTTTCAAAGAGTGTTTTATAGGGAATTAAGCTGAATTCGGTCAAACATTTCTCCAAAAAAAAATGCATTCAAAAGTGTACCGAAAAAATCGCATGTTTTTTTTCTTCAAGATACAATATCCGTGACAACGATTTCTTATTGAAAATTGAATTTTAACAGTTTTTTGAATGAATATCGTTACATTGCTTGAATTAAAGCAAAAAGTATAAAAATAATGGTTTCAGTGGTTATATTTGAAAATAGTGAAGAAATACTCAAAGTAAGCTTATTTGGCCGTGAAACGTCGATTTTGAAAATGTTATTAAAAATCGAGGTACATTTTTATTTATTGTTCAATCGAGATGAAATCACTTTTAATGAGTGTTTTATAGGGAATTAAGCTGAATTCGGTCAAAAATTTCTCCAGAAAAAAATGCATTCAAAAAAGTACCGAAAAAATCACATGTTTTTCTTCTTCAAGATACAAAATCCGTGACAACGATTTCTTATTGAAAAATTTAATTTTAACAGTTTTTTGATTGAATATCGTTACATTTGCTTGAAATAAAGCAAAAAGTATAAAAATAATTGTTTCAGTGAACATATTTGAAAATAGTGAAGAAATACTCAAAGTAAGCTTCTTTGGCCGTGAAACGTCGATTTTGAAAATGTTATTAAAAATCAAGGTAAATTTTTAATTATTGTTCAATCGAGATGAAATCACTTTCAATGAGTGTTTTATAGGGAATTAAGCTGAATTCGGTCAAACATTTCTCCAGAAAAAAATGCATTCAAAAGTGTACCGAAAAAATCGCATGTTTTTTTTCTTCAAGATACAAAATCCGTGACAACGATTTCTTATTGAAAAATTGAATTTTAACAGTTTTTTGAATGAATATCGTTACATTTGCTTGAATTAAAGCAAAAAGTGTAAAAATAATGGTTTCAGTGGTTATTTTTGAAAATAGTGAAGAAATACTCAAAATATGCTTCTTTGGCCGTGAAACGTCGATTTTGAAAATGTTATTAAAAATCGAGGTACATTTTTATTTATTGTTCAATCGAGATGAAATCACTTTTAATGAGTGTTTTATAGGGAATTAAGCTGAATTCGGTCAAAAATTTCTCCAGAAAAAAATGCATTCAAAAAAGTACCGAAAAAATCGCATGTTTTTCTTCTTCAAGATACAAAATCCGTGACAACGATTTCTTATTGAAAAATTTAATTTTAACAGTTTTTTGATTGAATATCGTTACATTTGCTTGAATTAAAGCAAAAAGTATAAAAATAATGGTTTCAGTGAACATATTTGAAAATAGTGAAGAAATTTTCAAAGTATGCTTCTTTGGCTGTGAAACGTCGATTTTGAAAATGTTATTAAAAATCGAGGTAAATTTTTAATTATTGTTCAATCAAGATGAAATCACTTTCAAAGAGTGTTTTATAGGGAATTAAGCTGAATTCGGTCAAACATTTCTCCAAAAAAAAATGCTTTCAAAAGTGTACCGAAAAAATCGCATGTTTTTTTTCTTCAAGATACAATATCCGTGACAACGATTTCTTATTGAAAATTGAATTTTAACAGTTTTTTGAATGAATATCGTTACATTTGCTTGAATTAAAGCAAAAAGTGTAAAAATAATGGTTTCAGTGGTTATTTTTGAAAATAGTGAAGAAATACTCAAAATATGCTTCTTTGGCCGTGAAACGTCGATTTTGAAAATGTTATTAAAAATCGAGGTACATTTTTATTTATTGTTCAATCGAGATGAAATCACTTTTAATGAGTGTTTTATAGGGAATTAAGCTGAATTCGGTCAAAAATTTCTCCAGAAAAAAATGCATTCAAAAAAGTACCGAAAAAATCGCATGTTTTTCTTCTTCAAGATACAAAATCCGTGACAACGATTTCTTATTGAAAAATTTAATTTTAACAGTTTTTTGATTGAATATCGTTACATTTGCTTGAATTAAAGCAAAAAGTATAAAAATAATGGTTTCAGTGAACATATTTGAAAATAGTGAAGAAATACTCAAAGTATGCTTCTTTGGCTGTGAAACGTCGATTTTGAAAATGTTATTAAAAATCGAGGTAAATTTTTAATTATTGTTCAATCAAGATGAAATCACTTTCAAAGAGTGTTTTATAGGGAATTAAGCTGAATTCGGTCAAACATTTCTCCAAAAAAAAATGCATTCAAAAGTGTACCGAAAAAATCGCATGTTTTTTTTCTTCAAGATACAATATCCGTGACAACGATTTCTTATTGAAAATTGAATTTTAACAGTTTTTTGAATGAATATCGTTACATTGCTTGAATTAAAGCAAAAAGTATAAAAATAATGGTTTCAGTGGTTATATTTGAAAATAGTGAAGAAATACTCAAAGTAAGCTTATTTGGCCGTGAAACGTCGATTTTGAAAATGTTATTAAAAATCGAGGTACATTTTTATTTATTGTTCAATCGAGATGAAATCACTTTTAATGAGTGTTTTATAGGGAATTAAGCTGAATTCGGTCAAACATTTCTCCAGAAAAAAATGCATTCAAAAAAGTACCGAAAAAATCGCATGTTTTTCTTCTTCAAGATACAAAATCCGTGACAACGATTTCTTATTGAAAAATTTAATTTTAACAGTTTTTTGATTGAATATCGTTACATTTGCTTGAAATAAAGCAAAAAGTATAAAAATAATTGTTTCAGTGAACATATTTGAAAATAGTGAAGAAATACTCAAAGTAAGCTTCTTTGGCCGTGAAACGTCGATTTTGAAAATGTTATTAAAAATCAAGGTAAATTTTTAATTATTGTTCAATCGAGATGAAATCACTTTCAATGAGTGTTTTATAGGGAATTAAGCTGAATTCGGTCAAACATTTCTCCAGAAAAAAATGCATTCAAAAGTGTACCGAAAAAATCGCATGTTTTTTTTCTTCAAGATACAAAATCCGTGACAACGATTTCTTATTGAAAAATTGAATTTTAACAGTTTTTTGAATGAATATCGTTACATTTGCTTGAATTAAAGCAAAAAGTGTAAAAATAATGGTTTCAGTGGTTATTTTTGAAAATAGTGAAGAAATACTCAAAATATGCTTCTTTGGCCGTGAAACGTCGATTTTGAAAATGTTATTAAAAATCGAGGTACATTTTTATTTATTGTTCAATCGAGATGAAATCACTTTTAATGAGTGTTTTATAGGGAATTAAGCTGAATTCGGTCAAAAATTTCTCCAGAAAAAAATGCATTCAAAAAAGTACCGAAAAAATCGCATGTTTTTCTTCTTCAAGATACAAAATCCGTGACAACGATTTCTTATTGAAAAATTTAATTTTAACAGTTTTTTGATTGAATATCGTTACATTTGCTTGAATTAAAGCAAAAAGTATAAAAATAATGGTTTCAGTGAACATATTTGAAAATAGTGAAGAAATACTCAAAGTATGCTTCTTTGGCTGTGAAACGTCGATTTTGAAAATGTTATTAAAAATCGAGGTAAATTTTTAATTATTGTTCAATCAAGATGAAATCACTTTCAAAGAGTGTTTTATAGGGAATTAAGCTGAATTCGGTCAAACATTTCTCCAAAAAAAAATGCATTCAAAAGTGTACCGAAAAAATCGCATGTTTTTTTTCTTCAAGATACAAAATCCGTGACAACGATTTCTTATTGAAAAATTGAATTTTAACAGTTTTTTGAATGAATATCGTTACATTTGCTTGAATTAAAGCAAAAAGTGTAAAAATAATGGTTTCAGTGGTTATTTTTGAAAATAGTGAAGAAATACTCAAAATATGCTTCTTTGGCCGTGAAACGTCGATTTTGAAAATGTTATTAAAAATCGAGGTACATTTTTATTTATTGTTCAATCGAGATGAAATCACTTTTAATGAGTGTTTTATAGGGAATTAAGCTGAATTCGGTCAAAAATTTCTCCAGAAAAAAATGCATTCAAAAAAGTACCGAAAAAATCGCATGTTTTTCTTCTTCAAGATACAAAATCCGTGACAACGATTTCTTATTGAAAAATTTAATTTTAACAGTTTTTTGATTGAATATCGTTACATTTGCTTGAATTAAAGCAAAAAGTATAAAAATAATGGTTTCAGTGAACATATTTGAAAATAGTGAAGAAATACTCAAAGTATGCTTCTTTGGCTGTGAAACGTCGATTTTGAAAATGTTATTAAAAATCGAGGTAAATTTTTAATTATTGTTCAATCAAGATGAAATCACTTTCAAAGAGTGTTTTATAGGGAATTAAGCTGAATTCGGTCAAACATTTCTCCAAAAAAAAAATGCATTCAAAAGTGTACCGAAAAAATCGCATGTTTTTTTTCTTCAAGATACAATATCCGTGACAACGATTTCTTATTGAAAATTGAATTTTAACAGTTTTTTGAATGAATATCGTTACATTGCTTGAATTAAAGCAAAAAGTATAAAAATAATGGTTTCAGTGGTTATATTTGAAAATAGTGAAGAAATACTCAAAGTAAGCTTATTTGGCCGTGAAACGTCGATTTTGAAAATGTTATTAAAAATCGAGGTACATTTTTATTTATTGTTCAATCGAGATGAAATCACTTTTAGTGAGTGTTTTATAGGGAATTAAGCTGAATTCGGTCAAAAATTTCTCCAGAAAAAAATGCATTCAAAAAAGTACCGAAAAAATCGCAGGTTTTTCTTCTTCAAGACACAAAATCCGTGAATACGATTTCTTATTGAAAATTGAATTTTAACAGTTTTTTGAATGAATATCGTTACATTTGCTTGAATTAAAGCAAAAAGTATAAAAATAATGGTTTCAGTGGTTATTTTTGAAAATAGTGAAGAAATACTCAAAATATGCTTCTTTGGCCGTGAAACGTCGATTTTGAAAATGTTATTAAAAATCGAGGTACATTTTTATTTATTGTTCAATCGAGATGAAATCACTTTTAATGAGTGTTTTATAGGGAATTAAGCTGAATTCGGTCAAAAATTTCTCCTGAAAAAAATGCATTCAAAAAAGTACCGAAAAAATCGCATGTTTTTCTTCTTCAAGATACAAAATCCGTGACAACGATTTCTTATTGAAAAATTCAATTTTAACACTTTTTTGATTGAATATCGTTACATTTGCTAGAATTAAAGCAAAAAGTATAAAAATAATGCTTTCAGTGAACATATTTGAAAATAGTGAAGAAATACTCAAAGTAAGCTTCTTTGGCCGTGAAACGTCGATTTTGAAAATGTTATTAAAAATCAAGGTAAATTTTTAATTATTGTTCAATCGAGATGAAATCACTTTCAATGATTGTTTTATAGGGAATTAAGCTGAATTCGGTCAAAAATTTCTCCAGAAAAAAATGCATTCAAAAAAGTACCGAAAAAATCGCATGTTTTTCTTCTTCAAGATACAAAATCTGTGACAACGATTTCTTATTGAAAAATTTAATTTTAACAGTTTTTTGATTGAATATCGTTACATTTGCTTGAATTAAAGCAAAAAGTATAAAAATAATGCTTTCAGTGAACATATTTGAAAATAGTGAAGAAATACTCAAAGTAAGCTACTTTGACCGTGAAACGTCGATTTTGAAAATGTTATTAAAAATCAAGGTAAATTTTTAATTATTGTTCAATCGAGATGAAATCACTTTCAATGAGTGTTTTATAGGGAATTAAGCTGAATTCGGTCAAACATTTCTCCAGAAAAAAATGCATTCAAAAGTGTACCGAAAAAATCGCATGTTTTTTTTCTTCAAGATACAATATCCGTGACAACGATTTCTTATTGAAAATTGAATTTTAACAGTTTTTTGAATGAATATCGTTACATTTGCTTGAATTAAAGCAAAAAGTGTAAAAATAATGGTTTCAGTGGTTATTTTTGAAAATAGTGAAGAAATACTCAAAATATGGTTCTTTGGCCGTGAAACGTCGATTTTGAAAATGTTATTAAAAATCGAGGTACATTTTTATTTATTGTTCAATCGAGATGAAATCACTTTTAATGAGTGTTTTATAGGGAATTAAGCTGAATTCGGTCAAAAATTTCTCCAGAAAAAAATGCATTCAAAAAAGTACCGAAAAAATCGCAGGTTTTTCTTCTTCAAGACACAAAATCCGTGAATACGATTTCTTATTGAAAATTGAATTTTAACAGTTTTTTGAATGAATATCGTTACATTTGCTTGAATTAAAACAAAAAGTATAAAAATAATGGTTTCAGTGGTTATTTTTGAAAATAGTGAAGAAATACTCAAAATATGCTTCTTTGGCCGTGAGACGTCGATTTTGAAAATGTTATTAAAAATCGAGGTACATTTTTATTTATTGTTCAATCGAGACGAAATCACTTTTAATGAGTGTTTTATAGGGAATTAAGCTGAATTCGGTCAAAAATTTCTCCTGAAAAAAATGCATTCAAAAAAGTACCGAAAAAATCGCATGTTTTTCTTCTTCAAGATACAAAATCCGTGACGATTTCTTATTGAAAAATTTAATTTTAACAGTTTTTTGATTGAATATCGTTACATTGCTTGAATTAAAGCAAAAAGTATAAAAATAATGGTTTCAATGAATATATTTGAAAATAGTGAAGAAATACTCAAAGTATGCTTCTTTGGCCGTGAAACGTCGATTTTGAAAATGTTATTAAAAATCGAGGTAAATTTTTAATTATTGGTCAATCGAGATGAAATCACTTTCAATGAGTGTTTTATAGGGAATTAAGCTGAATTCGGTCAAAAATTTCTCCAGAAAAAAATGCATTCAAAAAAGTACCGAAAAAATCGCATGTTTTTCTTCTTCAAGATACAAAATCTGTGACAACGATTTCTTATTGAAAAATTTAATTTTAACAGGTTTTTTGATTGAATATCGTTACATTTGCTTGAATTAAAGCAAAAAGTATAAAAATAATGCTTTCAGTGAACATATTTGAAAATAGTGAAGAAATACTCAAAGTAAGCTTCTTTGGCCGTGAAACGTCGATTTTGAAAATGTTATTAAAAATCAAGGTAAATTTTTAATTTTTGTTCAATCGAGATGAAATCACTTTCAATGAGTGTTTTATAGGGAATTAAGCTGAATTCGGTAAAAATTTCTCCAGAAAAAAATGCATTCAAAAAAGTACCGAAAAAAATCGCATGTTTTTCTTCTTCAAGATACAAAATCCGTGACAACGATTTCTTATTGAAAAATTGAATTTTAACAGTTTTTTGAATGAATATCGTTACATTTGCTTGAATTAAAGCAAAAAGTGTAAAAATAATGGTTTCAGTGGTTATTTTTGAAAATAGTGAAGAAATACTCAAAATATGCTTCTTTGGCCGTGAAACGTCGATTTTGAAAATGTTATTAAAAATCGAGGTACACTTTTATTTATTGTTCAATCGAGATGAAATCACTTTTAATGAGTGTTTTATAGGGAATTAAGCTGAATTCGGTCAAAAATTTCTCCAGAAAAAAATGCATTCAAAAAAGTACCGAAAAAATCGCATGTTTTTCTTCTTCAAGATACAAAATCCGTGACAACGATTTCTTATTGAAAAATTTAATTTTAACAGTTTTTTGATTGAATATCGTTACATTTGCTTGAATTAAAGCAAAAAGTATAAAAATAATGGTTTCAGTGAACATATTTGAAAATAGTGAAGAAATACTCAAAGTAAGCTTCTTTGGCCGTGAAACGTCGATTTTGAAAATGTTATTAAAAATCAAGGTAAATTTTTAATTATTGTTCAATCGAGATGAAATCACTTTCAATGAGTGTTTTATAGGAAATTAAGCTGAATTCGGTCAAACATTTCTCCAGAAAAAAATGCATTCAAAAGTGTACCGAAAAAATCGCATGTTTTTTTTCTTCAAGATACAAAATCCGTGACAACGATTTTTTATTGAAAATTGAATTTTAACAGTTTGTTGAATGAATATCGTTACATTTGCTTGAATTAACGCAAAAATTACAAAAATAATGGTTTCAGTGGTAATATTTGAAAACGGTGAACAAATACTCAAAGTAAGCTTATTTGGCCGTGAAACGTCGATTTTGAAAATGTTATTGAAAATCGAGGTAAATTTTTAATTATTGTTCAATCGAGATGAAATTACTTTCAATGAGTGTTTTATAGGGAATTAAGCTGAATTCGGTCAAAAATTTCTCCAGAAAAAAATGCATTCAAAAAAGTACCGAAAAAATCGCATGTTTTTCTTCTTCAAGATACAAAATCTGTGACAACGATTTCTTATTGAAAAATTTAATTTTAACAGTTTTTTGATTGAATATCGTTACATTTGCTTGAATTAAAGCAAAAAGTATAAAAATAATGCTTTCAGTGAACATATTTGAAAATAGTGAAGAAATACTCAAAGTAAGCTACTTTGACCGTGAAACGTCGATTTTGAAAATGTTATTAAAAATCAAGGTAAATTTTTAATTATTGTTCAATCGAGATGAAATCACTTTCAATGAGTGTTTTATAGGGAATTAAGCTGAATTCGGTCAAACATTTCTCCAGAAAAAAATGCATTCAAAAGTGTACCGAAAAAATCGCATGTTTTTTTTCTTCAAGATACAATATCCGTGACAACGATTTCTTATTGAAAATTGAATTTTAACAGTTTTTTGAATGAATATCGTTACATTTGCTTGAATTAAAGCAAAAAGTGTAAAAATAATGGTTTCAGTGGTTATTTTTGAAAATAGTGAAGAAATACTCAAAATATGGTTCTTTGGCCGTGAAACGTCGATTTTGAAAATGTTATTAAAAATCGAGGTACATTTTTATTTATTGTTCAATCGAGATGAAATCACTTTTAATGAGTGTTTTATAGGGAATTAAGCTGAATTCGGTCAAAAATTTCTCCAGAAAAAAATGCATTCAAAAAAGTACCGAAAAAATCGCAGGTTTTTCTTCTTCAAGACACAAAATCCGTGAATACGATTTCTTATTGAAAATTGAATTTTAACAGTTTTTTGAATGAATATCGTTACATTTGCTTGAATTAAAACAAAAAGTATAAAAATAATGGTTTCAGTGGTTATTTTTGAAAATAGTGAAGAAATACTCAAAATATGCTTCTTTGGCCGTGAGACGTCGATTTTGAAAATGTTATTAAAAATCGAGGTACATTTTTATTTATTGTTCAATCGAGACGAAATCACTTTTAATGAGTGTTTTATAGGGAATTAAGCTGAATTCGGTCAAAAATTTCTCCTGAAAAAAATGCATTCAAAAAAGTACCGAAAAAATCGCATGTTTTTCTTCTTCAAGATACAAAATCCGTGACGATTTCTTATTGAAAAATTTAATTTTAACAGTTTTTTGATTGAATATCGTTACATTGCTTGAATTAAAGCAAAAAGTATAAAAATAATGGTTTCAATGAATATATTTGAAAATAGTGAAGAAATACTCAAAGTATGCTTCTTTGGCCGTGAAACGTCGATTTTGAAAATGTTATTAAAAATCGAGGTAAATTTTTAATTATTGGTCAATCGAGATGAAATCACTTTCAATGAGTGTTTTATAGGGAATTAAGCTGAATTCGGTCAAAAATTTCTCCAGAAAAAAATGCATTCAAAAAAGTACCGAAAAAATCGCATGTTTTTCTTCTTCAAGATACAAAATCTGTGACAACGATTTCTTATTGAAAAATTTAATTTTAACAGGTTTTTTGATTGAATATCGTTACATTTGCTTGAATTAAAGCAAAAAGTATAAAAATAATGCTTTCAGTGAACATATTTGAAAATAGTGAAGAAATACTCAAAGTAAGCTTCTTTGGCCGTGAAACGTCGATTTTGAAAATGTTATTAAAAATCAAGGTAAATTTTTAATTTTTGTTCAATCGAGATGAAATCACTTTCAATGAGTGTTTTATAGGGAATTAAGCTGAATTCGGTAAAAATTTCTCCAGAAAAAAATGCATTCAAAAAAGTACCGAAAAAAATCGCATGTTTTTCTTCTTCAAGATACAAAATCCGTGACAACGATTTCTTATTGAAAAATTGAATTTTAACAGTTTTTTGAATGAATATCGTTACATTTGCTTGAATTAAAGCAAAAAGTGTAAAAATAATGGTTTCAGTGGTTATTTTTGAAAATAGTGAAGAAATACTCAAAATATGCTTCTTTGGCCGTGAAACGTCGATTTTGAAAATGTTATTAAAAATCGAGGTACACTTTTATTTATTGTTCAATCGAGATGAAATCACTTTTAATGAGTGTTTTATAGGGAATTAAGCTGAATTCGGTCAAAAATTTCTCCAGAAAAAAATGCATTCAAAAAAGTACCGAAAAAATCGCATGTTTTTCTTCTTCAAGATACAAAATCCGTGACAACGATTTCTTATTGAAAAATTTAATTTTAACAGTTTTTTGATTGAATATCGTTACATTTGCTTGAATTAAAGCAAAAAGTATAAAAATAATGGTTTCAGTGAACATATTTGAAAATAGTGAAGAAATACTCAAAGTAAGCTTCTTTGGCCGTGAAACGTCGATTTTGAAAATGTTATTAAAAATCAAGGTAAATTTTTAATTATTGTTCAATCGAGATGAAATCACTTTCAATGAGTGTTTTATAGGAAATTAAGCTGAATTCGGTCAAACATTTCTCCAGAAAAAAATGCATTCAAAAGTGTACCGAAAAAATCGCATGTTTTTTTTCTTCAAGATACAAAATCCGTGACAACGATTTTTTATTGAAAATTGAATTTTAACAGTTTGTTGAATGAATATCGTTACATTTGCTTGAATTAACGCAAAAATTACAAAAATAATGGTTTCAGTGGTAATATTTGAAAACGGTGAACAAATACTCAAAGTAAGCTTATTTGGCCGTGAAACGTCGATTTTGAAAATGTTATTGAAAATCGAGGTAAATTTTTAATTATTGTTCAATCGAGATGAAATTACTTTCAATGAGTGTTTTATAGGGAATTAAGCTGAATTCGGTCAAAAATTTCTCCAGAAAAAAATGCATTCAAAAAAGTACCGAAAAAATCGCATGTTTTTCTTCTTCAAGATACAAAATCTGTGACAACGATTTCTTATTGAAAAATTTAATTTTAACAGTTTTTTGATTGAATATCGTTACATTTGCTTGAATTAAAGCAAAAAGTATAAAAATAATGCTTTCAGTGAACATATTTGAAAATAGTGAAGAAATACTCAAAGTAAGCTTCTTTGGCCGTGAAACGTCGATTTTGAAAATGTTATTAAAAATCAAGGTAAATTTTTAATTATTGTTCAATCGAGATGAAATCACTTTCAATGAGTGTTTTATAGGGAATTAAGCTGAATTCGGTCAAAAATTTCTCCAGAAAAAAATGCATTCAAAAAAGTACCGAAAAAAATCGCATGTTTTTCTTCTTCAAGATACAAAATCCGTGACAACGATTTCTTATTGAAAAATTGAATTTTAACAGTTTTTTGAATGAATATCGTTACATTTGCTTGAATTAAAGCAAAAAGTGTAAAAATAATGGTTTCAGTGGTTATTTTTGAAAATAGTGAAGAAATACTCAAAATATGCTTCTTTGGCCGTGAAACGTCGATTTTGAAAATGTTATTAAAAATCGAGGTACACTTTTATTTATTGTTCAATCGAGATGAAATCACTTTTAATGAGTGTTTTATAGGGAATTAAGCTGAATTCGGTCAAAAATTTCTCCAGAAAAAAATGCATTCAAAAAAGTACCGAAAAAATCGCATGTTTTTCTTCTTCAAGATACAAAATCCGTGACAACGATTTCTTATTGAAAAATTTAATTTTAACAGTTTTTTGATTGAATATCGTTACATTTGCTTGAATTAAAGCAAAAAGTATAAAAATAATGGTTTCAGTGAACATATTTGAAAATAGTGAAGAAATACTCAAAGTATGCTTCTTTGGCTGTGAAACGTCGATTTTGAAAATGTTATTAAAAATCGAGGTAAATTTTTAATTATTGTTCAATCAAGATGAAATCACTTTCAAAGAGTGTTTTATAGGGAATTAAGCTGAATTCGGTCAAACATTTCTCCAAAAAAAAAATGCATTCAAAAGTGTACCGAAAAAATCGCATGTTTTTTTTCTTCAAGATACAATATCCGTGACAACGATTTCTTATTGAAAATTGAATTTTAACAGTTTTTTGAATGAATATCGTTACATTGCTTGAATTAAAGCAAAAAGTATAAAAATAATGGTTTCAGTGGTTATATTTGAAAATAGTGAAGAAATACTCAAAGTAAGCTTATTTGGCCGTGAAACGTCGATTTTGAAAATGTTATTAAAAATCGAGGTACATTTTTATTTATTGTTCAATCGAGATGAAATCACTTTTAGTGAGTGTTTTATAGGGAATTAAGCTGAATTCGGTCAAAAATTTCTCCAGAAAAAAATGCATTCAAAAAAGTACCGAAAAAATCGCAGGTTTTTCTTCTTCAAGACACAAAATCCGTGAATACGATTTCTTATTGAAAATTGAATTTTAACAGTTTTTTGAATGAATATCGTTACATTTGCTTGAATTAAAGCAAAAAGTATAAAAATAATGGTTTCAGTGGTTATTTTTGAAAATAGTGAAGAAATACTCAAAATATGCTTCTTTGGCCGTGAAACGTCGATTTTGAAAATGTTATTAAAAATCGAGGTACATTTTTATTTATTGTTCAATCGAGATGAAATCACTTTTAATGAGTGTTTTATAGGGAATTAAGCTGAATTCGGTCAAAAATTTCTCCTGAAAAAAATGCATTCAAAAAAGTACCGAAAAAATCGCATGTTTTTCTTCTTCAAGATACAAAATCCGTGACAACGATTTCTTATTGAAAAATTCAATTTTAACACTTTTTTGATTGAATATCGTTACATTTGCTAGAATTAAAGCAAAAAGTATAAAAATAATGCTTTCAGTGAACATATTTGAAAATAGTGAAGAAATACTCAAAGTAAGCTTCTTTGGCCGTGAAACGTCGATTTTGAAAATGTTATTAAAAATCAAGGTAAATTTTTAATTATTGTTCAATCGAGATGAAATCACTTTCAATGATTGTTTTATAGGGAATTAAGCTGAATTCGGTCAAAAATTTCTCCAGAAAAAAATGCATTCAAAAAAGTACCGAAAAAATCGCATGTTTTTCTTCTTCAAGATACAAAATCTGTGACAACGATTTCTTATTGAAAAATTTAATTTTAACAGTTTTTTGATTGAATATCGTTACATTTGCTTGAATTAAAGCAAAAAGTATAAAAATAATGCTTTCAGTGAACATATTTGAAAATAGTGAAGAAATACTCAAAGTAAGCTACTTTGACCGTGAAACGTCGATTTTGAAAATGTTATTAAAAATCAAGGTAAATTTTTAATTATTGTTCAATCGAGATGAAATCACTTTCAATGAGTGTTTTATAGGGAATTAAGCTGAATTCGGTCAAACATTTCTCCAGAAAAAAATGCATTCAAAAGTGTACCGAAAAAATCGCATGTTTTTTTTCTTCAAGATACAATATCCGTGACAACGATTTCTTATTGAAAATTGAATTTTAACAGTTTTTTGAATGAATATCGTTACATTTGCTTGAATTAAAGCAAAAAGTGTAAAAATAATGGTTTCAGTGGTTATTTTTGAAAATAGTGAAGAAATACTCAAAATATGGTTCTTTGGCCGTGAAACGTCGATTTTGAAAATGTTATCAAAAATCGAGGTACATTTTTATTTATTGTTCAATCGAGATGAAATCACTTTTAATGAGTGTTTTATAGGGAATTAAGCTGAATTCGGTCAAAAATTTCTCCAGAAAAAAATGCATTCAAAAAAGTACCGAAAAAATCGCAGGTTTTTCTTCTTCAAGACACAAAATCCGTGAATACGATTTCTTATTGAAAATTGAATTTTAACAGTTTTTTGAATGAATATCGTTACATTTGCTTGAATTAAAACAAAAAGTATAAAAATAATGGTTTCAGTGGTTATTTTTGAAAATAGTGAAGAAATACTCAAAATATGCTTCTTTGGCCGTGAGACGTCGATTTTGAAAATGTTATTAAAAATCGAGGTACATTTTTATTTATTGTTCAATCGAGACGAAATCACTTTTAATGAGTGTTTTATAGGGAATTAAGCTGAATTCGGTCAAAAATTTCTCCTGAAAAAAATGCATTCAAAAAAGTACCGAAAAAATCGCATGTTTTTCTTCTTCAAGATACAAAATCCGTGACGATTTCTTATTGAAAAATTTAATTTTAACAGTTTTTTGATTGAATATCGTTACATTGCTTGAATTAAAGCAAAAAGTATAAAAATAATGGTTTCAATGAATATATTTGAAAATAGTGAAGAAATACTCAAAGTATGCTTCTTTGGCCGTGAAACGTCGATTTTGAAAATGTTATTAAAAATCGAGGTAAATTTTTAATTATTGGTCAATCGAGATGAAATCACTTTCAATGAGTGTTTTATAGGGAATTAAGCTGAATTCGGTCAAAAATTTCTCCAGAAAAAAATGCATTCAAAAAAGTACCGAAAAAATCGCATGTTTTTCTTCTTCAAGATACAAAATCTGTGACAACGATTTCTTATTGAAAAATTTAATTTTAACAGGTTTTTTGATTGAATATCGTTACATTTGCTTGAATTAAAGCAAAAAGTATAAAAATAATGCTTTCAGTGAACATATTTGAAAATAGTGAAGAAATACTCAAAGTAAGCTTCTTTGGCCGTGAAACGTCGATTTTGAAAATGTTATTAAAAATCAAGGTAAATTTTTAATTTTTGTTCAATCGAGATGAAATCACTTTCAATGAGTGTTTTATAGGGAATTAAGCTGAATTCGGTAAAAATTTCTCCAGAAAAAAATGCATTCAAAAAAGTACCGAAAAAAATCGCATGTTTTTCTTCTTCAAGATACAAAATCCGTGACAACGATTTCTTATTGAAAAATTGAATTTTAACAGTTTTTTGAATGAATATCGTTACATTTGCTTGAATTAAAGCAAAAAGTGTAAAAATAATGGTTTCAGTGGTTATTTTTGAAAATAGTGAAGAAATACTCAAAATATGCTTCTTTGGCCGTGAAACGTCGATTTTGAAAATGTTATTAAAAATCGAGGTACACTTTTATTTATTGTTCAATCGAGATGAAATCACTTTTAATGAGTGTTTTATAGGGAATTAAGCTGAATTCGGTCAAAAATTTCTCCAGAAAAAAATGCATTCAAAAAAGTACCGAAAAAATCGCATGTTTTTCTTCTTCAAGATACAAAATCCGTGACAACGATTTCTTATTGAAAAATTTAATTTTAACAGTTTTTTGATTGAATATCGTTACATTTGCTTGAATTAAAGCAAAAAGTATAAAAATAATGGTTTCAGTGAACATATTTGAAAATAGTGAAGAAATACTCAAAGTAAGCTTCTTTGGCCGTGAAACGTCGATTTTGAAAATGTTATTAAAAATCAAGGTAAATTTTTAATTATTGTTCAATCGAGATGAAATCACTTTCAATGAGTGTTTTATAGGAAATTAAGCTGAATTCGGTCAAACATTTCTCCAGAAAAAAATGCATTCAAAAGTGTACCGAAAAAATCGCATGTTTTTTTTCTTCAAGATACAAAATCCGTGACAACGATTTTTTATTGAAAATTGAATTTTAACAGTTTGTTGAATGAATATCGTTACATTTGCTTGAATTAACGCAAAAATTACAAAAATAATGGTTTCAGTGGTAATATTTGAAAACGGTGAACAAATACTCAAAGTAAGCTTATTTGGCCGTGAAACGTCGATTTTGAAAATGTTATTGAAAATCGAGGTAAATTTTTAATTATTGTTCAATCGAGATGAAATTACTTTCAATGAGTGTTTTATAGGGAATTAAGCTGAATTCGGTCAAAAATTTCTCCAGAAAAAAATGCATTCAAAAAAGTACCGAAAAAATCGCATGTTTTTCTTCTTCAAGATACAAAATCTGTGACAACGATTTCTTATTGAAAAATTTAATTTTAACAGTTTTTTGATTGAATATCGTTACATTTGCTTGAATTAAAGCAAAAAGTATAAAAATAATGCTTTCAGTGAACATATTTGAAAATAGTGAAGAAATACTCAAAGTAAGCTTCTTTGGCCGTGAAACGTCGATTTTGAAAATGTTATTAAAAATCAAGGTAAATTTTTAATTATTGTTCAATCGAGATGAAATCACTTTCAATGAGTGTTTTATAGGGAATTAAGCTGAATTCGGTCAAAAATTTCTCCAGAAAAAAATGCATTCAAAAAAGTACCGAAAAAAATCGCATGTTTTTCTTCTTCAAGATACAAAATCCGTGACAACGATTTCTTATTGAAAAATTGAATTTTAACAGTTTTTTGAATGAATATCGTTACATTTGCTTGAATTAAAGCAAAAAGTGTAAAAATAATGGTTTCAGTGGTTATTTTTGAAAATAGTGAAGAAATACTCAAAATATGCTTCTTTGGCCGTGAAACGTCGATTTTGAAAATGTTATTAAAAATCGAGGTACACTTTTATTTATTGTTCAATCGAGATGAAATCACTTTTAATGAGTGTTTTATAGGGAATTAAGCTGAATTCGGTCAAAAATTTCTCCAGAAAAAAATGCATTCAAAAAAGTACCGAAAAAATCGCATGTTTTTCTTCTTCAAGATACAAAATCCGTGACAACGATTTCTTATTGAAAAATTTAATTTTAACAGTTTTTTGATTGAATATCGTTACATTTGCTTGAATTAAAGCAAAAAGTATAAAAATAATGGTTTCAGTGAACATATTTGAAAATAGTGAAGAAATACTCAAAGTAAGCTTCTTTGGCCGTGAAACGTCGATTTTGAAAATGTTATTAAAAATCAAGGTAAATTTTTAATTATTGTTCAATCGAGATGAAATCACTTTCAATGAGTGTTTTATAGGAAATTAAGCTGAATTCGGTCAAACATTTCTCCAGAAAAAAATGCATTCAAAAGTGTACCGAAAAAATCGTATGTTTTTTTTCTTCAAGATACAAAATCCGTGACAACGATTTCTTATTGAAAATTGAATTTTAACAGTTTGTTGAATGAATATCGTTACATTTGCTTGAATTAACGCAAAAATTACAAAAATAATGGTTTCAGTGGTAATATTTGAAAACGGTGAACAAATACTCAAAGTAAGCTTATTTGGCCGTGAAACGTCGATTTTGAAAATGTTATTGAAAATCGAGGTAAATTTTTAATTATTGTTCAATCGAGATGAAATTACTTTCAATGAGTGTTTTATAGGGAATTAAGCTGAATTCGGTCAAACATTTCTCCAGAAAAAAATGCATTCAAAAGTGTACCGAAAAAATCGCATGTTTTTTTTCTTCAAGATACAAAATCCGTGACAACGATTTCTTATTTAAAATTGAATTTTAACAGTTTTTTGAATGAATATCGTTACATTTGCTTGAATTAAAGCAAAAAGTATAAAAATAATGGTTTCAGTGAATATATTTGTAAATAGTGAACAAATACTCAAAATGTTTTTCTTAGGCCGAGTTACGTCGATTGTGAAAATGTTATTAAAAATCGAGGTAAATTTTAAATTATTGGTCAATCGAGATGAAATCACTTTCAATGAGTGTTTTATAGGGAATTAAGCTGAATTCGGTCAAACATTTCTCCAGAAAAAAATGCATTCAAAAGTGTACCGAAAAAATCGCATGTTTTTTTTCTTCAAGATACAATATCCGTGACAACGATTTCTTATTGAAAATTGAATTTTAACAGTTTTTTGAATGAATATCGTTACATTTGCTTGAATTAAAGCAAAAAGTATAAAAATAATGGTTTCAATGAATATATTTGAAAATAGTGAAGAAATACTCAAAGTATGCTTCTTTGGCCGTGAAACGTCGATTTTGAAAATGTTATTAAAAATCGAGGTAAATTTTAAATTATTGGTCAATCGAGATGAAATCACTTTCAATGAGTGTTTTATAGGGAATTAAGCTGAATTCGGTCAAAAATTTCTCCAGAAAAAATGCATTCAAAAAAGTACC
The DNA here is from genome assembly GCF_054372755.1 of Phalangium opilio. NCBI lineage: Eukaryota > Metazoa > Arthropoda > Arachnida > Opiliones > Phalangiidae > Phalangium > Phalangium opilio. The sequence goes on from NW_028324175.1 coordinate 2,084,707, forward strand.
GAAAAAATCGCATGTTTTTCTTCTTCAAGATACAAAATCCGTGACAACGATTTCTTATTGAAAAATTGAATTTTAACAGTTTTTTGATTAAATATCGTTACATTTGCTTGAATTAAAGCAAAAAGTATAAAAATAATGGTTTCAGTGAACATATTTGAAAATAGTGAAGAAATACTCAAAGTAAGCTTCTTTGGCCGTGAAACGTCGATTTTGAAAATAATATTAAAAATCGAGGTAAATTTTTAATTATTGTTCAATCGAGATGAAATCACTTTCAATGAGTGTTTTATAGGGAATTAAGCTGAATTCGGTCAAACATTTCTCCAGAAAAAAATGCATTCAAAAGTGTACCGAAAAAATCGCATGTTTTTTTTCTTCAAGATACAAAATCCGTGACAACGATTTCTTATTTAAAATTGAATTTTAACAGTTTGTTGAATGAATATCGTTACATTTGCTTGAATTAACGCAAAAATTACAAAAATAATGGTTTCAGTGGTTATATTTGAAAACAGTGAACAAATACTCAAAATGTTTTTCTTAGGCCGAGTTACGTCGATTTTGAAAATGTTATTAAAAATCGAGGTACATTTTTATTTATTGTTCAATCGAGATGAAATCACTTTCAATGAGTGTTTTATAGGGAATTAAGCTGAATTCGGTCAAAAATTTGTGCAGAAAAAAATGCATTCAAAAATGTACCGAAAAAATCGCATGTTTTTCTTCTTCAAGATACAAAATCCGTGACAACGATTTCTTATTGAAAAATTGAATTTTAACAGTTTTTTGAATGAATATCGTTACATTTGCTTGAATTAAAGCAAAAAGTATAAAAATAATGGTTTCAGTGAATATATTTGTAAATAGTGAACAAATACTCAAAATGTTTTTCTTAGGCCGAGTTACGTCGATTGTGAAAATGTTATTAAAAATCGAGGTACATTTTTATTTATTGTTCAATCGAGATGAAATCACTTTTATTGAGTGTTTTGTAGGGAATTAAGCTGAATTCGGTCAAAAATTTCTCCAGAAAAAAATGCATTCAAAAAAGTACCGAAAAAATCGCATGTTTTTTTTCTTCAAGATACAAAATCCGTGACAACGATTTCTTATTTAAAATTGAATTTTAACAGTTTGTTGAATGAATATCGTTACATTTGCTTGAATTAAAGCAAAAAGTATAAAAATAATGGTTTCAGTGGTTATTTTTGAAAATAGTGAAGAAATACTCAAAATATGCTTCTTTGGCCGTGAAACGTCGATTTTGAAAATGTTATTAAAAATCGAGGTACATTTTTATTTATTGTTCAATCGAGATGAAATCACTTTTAATGAGTGTTTTATAGGGAATTAAGCTGAATTCGGTCAAACATTTCTCCAGAAAAAAATGCATTCAAAAGTGTACCGAAAAAATCGCATGTTTTTTTTCTTCAAGATACAATATCCGTGACAACGATTTCTTATTGAAAATTGAATTTTAACAGTTTTTTGAATGAATATCGTTACATTTGCTTGAATTAAAGCAAAAAGTATAAAAATAATGGTTTCAATGAATATATTTGAAAATAGTGAAGAAATACTCAAAGTATGCTTCTTTGGCCGTGAAACGTCGATTTTGAAAATGTTATTAAAAATCGAGGTAAATTTTAAATTATTGGTCAATCGAGATGAAATCACTTTCAATGAGTGTTTTATAGGGAATTAAGCTGAATTCGGTCAAAAATTTCTCCAGAAAAAATGCATTCAAAAAAGTACCGAAAAAATCGCATGTTTTTCTTCTTCAAGATACAAAATCCGTGACAACGATTTCTTATTGAAAAATTGAATTTTAACAGTTTTTTGATTAAATATCGTTACATTTGCTTGAATTAAAGCAAAAAGTATAAAAATAATGGTTTCAGTGAACATATTTGAAAATAGTGAAGAAATACTCAAAGTAAGCTTCTTTGGCCGTGAAACGTCGATTTTGAAAATAATATTAAAAATCGAGGTAAATTTTTAATTATTGTTCAATCGAGATGAAATCACTTTCAATGAGTGTTTTATAGGGAATTAAGCTGAATTCGGTCAAACATTTCTCCAGAAAAAAATGCATTCAAAAGTGTACCGAAAAAATCGCATGTTTTTTTTCTTCAAGATACAAAATCCGTGACAACGATTTCTTATTTAAAATTGAATTTTAACAGTTTGTTGAATGAATATCGTTACATTTGCTTGAATTAACGCAAAAATTACAAAAATAATGGTTTCAGTGGTTATATTTGAAAACAGTGAACAAATACTCAAAATGTTTTTCTTAGGCCGAGTTACGTCGATTTTGAAAATGTTATTAAAAATCGAGGTACATTTTTATTTATTGTTCAATCGAGATGAAATCACTTTCAATGAGTGTTTTATAGGGAATTAAGCTGAATTCGGTCAAAAATTTGTGCAGAAAAAAATGCATTCAAAAATGTACCGAAAAAATCGCATGTTTTTCTTCTTCAAGATACAAAATCCGTGACAACGATTTCTTATTGAAAAATTGAATTTTAACAGTTTTTTGAATGAATATCGTTACATTTGCTTGAATTAAAGCAAAAAGTATAAAAATAATGGTTTCAGTGAATATATTTGTAAATAGTGAACAAATACTCAAAATGTTTTTCTTAGGCCGAGTTACGTCGATTGTGAAAATGTTATTAAAAATCGAGGTACATTTTTATTTATTGTTCAATCGAGATGAAATCACTTTTATTGAGTGTTTTGTAGGGAATTAAGCTGAATTCGGTCAAAAATTTCTCCAGAAAAAAATGCATTCAAAAAAGTACCGAAAAAATCGCATGTTTTTTTTCTTCAAGATACAAAATCCGTGACAACGATTTCTTATTTAAAATTGAATTTTAACAGTTTGTTGAATGAATATCGTTACATTTGCTTGAATTAAAGCAAAAAGTATAAAAATAATGGTTTCAGTGGTTATTTTTGAAAATAGTGAAGAAATACTCAAAATATGCTTCTTTGGCCGTGAAACGTCGATTTTGAAAATGTTATTAAAAATCGAGGTACATTTTTATTTATTGTTCAATCGAGATGAAATCACTTTTAATGAGTGTTTTATAGGGAATTAAGCTGAATTCGGTCAAACATTTCTCCAGAAAAAAATGCATTCAAAAGTGTACCGAAAAAATCGCATGTTTTTTTTCTTCAAGATACAATATCCGTGACAACGATTTCTTATTGAAAATTGAATTTTAACAGTTTTTTGAATGAATATCGTTACATTTGCTTGAATTAAAGCAAAAAGTATAAAAATAATGGTTTCAATGAATATATTTGAAAATAGTGAAGAAATACTCAAAGTATGCTTCTTTGGCCGTGAAACGTCGATTTTGAAAATGTTATTAAAAATCGAGGTAAATTTTAAATTATTGGTCAATCGAGATGAAATCACTTTCAATGAGTGTTTTATAGGGAATTAAGCTGAATTCGGTCAAAAATTTCTCCAGAAAAAATGCATTCAAAAAAGTACCGAAAAAATCGCATGTTTTTCTTCTTCAAGATACAAAATCCGTGACAACGATTTCTTATTGAAAAATTGAATTTTAACAGTTTTTTGATTAAATATCGTTACATTTGCTTGAATTAAAGCAAAAAGTATAAAAATAATGGTTTCAGTGAACATATTTGAAAATAGTGAAGAAATACTCAAAGTAAGCTTCTTTGGCCGTGAAACGTCGATTTTGAAAATAATATTAAAAATCGAGGTAAATTTTTAATTATTGTTCAATCGAGATGAAATCACTTTCAATGAGTGTTTTATAGGGAATTAAGCTGAATTCGGTCAAACATTTCTCCAGAAAAAAATGCATTCAAAAGTGTACCGAAAAAATCGCATGTTTTTTTTCTTCAAGATACAAAATCCGTGACAACGATTTCTTATTTAAAATTGAATTTTAACAGTTTGTTGAATGAATATCGTTACATTTGCTTGAATTAACGCAAAAATTACAAAAATAATGGTTTCAGTGGTTATATTTGAAAACAGTGAACAAATACTCAAAATGTTTTTCTTAGGCCGAGTTACGTCGATTTTGAAAATGTTATTAAAAATCGAGGTACATTTTTATTTATTGTTCAATCGAGATGAAATCACTTTCAATGAGTGTTTTATAGGGAATTAAGCTGAATTCGGTCAAAAATTTGTGCAGAAAAAAATGCATTCAAAAATGTACCGAAAAAATCGCATGTTTTTCTTCTTCAAGATACAAAATCCGTGACAACGATTTCTTATTGAAAAATTGAATTTTAACAGTTTTTTGAATGAATATCGTTACATTTGCTTGAATTAAAGCAAAAAGTATAAAAATAATGGTTTCAGTGAATATATTTGTAAATAGTGAACAAATACTCAAAATGTTTTTCTTAGGCCGAGTTACGTCGATTGTGAAAATGTTATTAAAAATCGAGGTACATTTTTATTTATTGTTCAATCGAGATGAAATCACTTTTATTGAGTGTTTTGTAGGGAATTAAGCTGAATTCGGTCAAAAATTTCTCCAGAAAAAAATGCATTCAAAAAAGTACCGAAAAAATCGCATGTTTTTTTTCTTCAAGATACAAAATCCGTGACAACGATTTCTTATTGAAAAATTGAATTTTAACAGTTTTTTGATTAAATATCGTTACATTTGCTTGAATTAAAGCAAAAAGTATAAAAATAATGGTTTCAGTGAACATATTTGAAAATAGTGAAGAAATACTCAAAGTAAGCTTCTTTGGCCGTGAAACGTCGATTTTGAAAATAATATTAAAAATCGAGGTAAATTTTAAATTATTGTTCAATCGAGATGAAATCACTTTCAATGATTGTTTTATAGAGAATTAAGCTGAATTCGGTCAAAAATTTCTCCAGAAAAAAATGCATTCAAAAAAGTACCGAAAAAAATCGCATGTTTTTCTTCTTCAAGATACAAAATCCGTGACAACGATTTCTTATTGAAAAATTGAATTTTAACAGTTTTTTGATTAAATATCGTTACATTTGCTTGAATTAAAGCAAAAAGTATAAAAATAATGGTTTCAGTGAACATAATTGAAAATAGTGAAGAAATACTCAAAGTAAGCTTCTTTGGCCGTGAAACGACGATTTTGAAAATAATATTAAAAATCGAGGTAAATTTTTAATTATTGTTCAATCGAGATGAAATCACTTTCAATGAGTGTTTTATAGGAAATTAAGCTGAATTCGGTCAAACATTTCTCCAGAAAAAAATGCATTCAAAAGTGTACCGAAAAAATCGCATGTTTTTTTTCTTCAAGATACAAAATCCGTGACAACGATTTCTTATTTAAAATTGAATTTTAACAGTTTGTTGAATGAATATCGTTACATTTGCTTGAATTAACGCAAAAATTACAAAAATAATGGTTTCAGTGAATATATTTGTAAATAGTGAACAAATACTCAAAATGTTTTTCTTAGGCCGAGTTACGTCGATTGTGAAAATGTTATTAAAAATCGAGGTACATTTTTATTTTTTGTTCAATCGAGATGAAATCACTTTTATTGAGTGTTTTGTAGGGAATTAAGCTGAATTCGGTCAAAAATTTCTCCAGAAAAAAATGCATTCAAAAAAGTACCGAAAAAATCGCATGTTTTTTTTCTTCAAGATACAAAATCCGTGACAACGATTTCTTATTGAAAAATTGAATTTTAACAGTTTTTTGATTAAATATCGTTACATTTGCTTGAATTAAAGCAAAAAGTATAAAAATAATGGTTTCAGTGAACATATTTGAAAATAGTGAAGAAATACTCAAAGTAAGCTTCTTTGGCCGTGAAACGTCGATTTTGAAAATAATATTAAAAATCGAGGTAAATTTTAAATTATTGGTCAATCGAGATGAAATCACTTTCAATGATTGTTTTATAGAGAATTAAGCTGAATTCGGTCAAAAATTTCTCCAGAAAAAAATGCATTCAAAAAAGTACCGAAAAAAATCGCATGTTTTTCTTCTTCAAGATACAAAATCCGTGACAACGATTTCTTATTGAAAAATTGAATTTTAACAGTTTTTTGATTAAATATCGTTACATTTGCTTGAATTAAAGCAAAAATTATAAAAATAATGGTTTCAGTGAACATATTTGAAAATAGTGAAGAAATACTCAAAGTAAGCTTCTTTGGCCGTGAAACGTCGATTTTGAAAATAATATTAAAAATCGAGGTAAATTTTTAATTATTGTTCAATCGAGATGAAATCACTTTCAATGAGTGTTTTATAGGGAATTAAGCTGAATTCGGTCAAACATTTCTCCAGAAAAAAATGCATTCAAAAGTGTACCGAAAAAATCGCATGTTTTTTTTCTTCAAGATACAAAATCCGTGACAACGATTTCTTATTTAAAATTGAATTTTAACAGTTTGTTGAATGAATATCGTTACATTTGCTTGAATTAACGCAAAAATTACAAAAATAATGGTTTCAGTGAATATATTTGTAAATAGTGAACAAATAATCAAAATGTTTTTCTTAGGCCGAGTTACGTCGATTGTGAAAATGTTATTAAAAATCGAGGTACATTTTTATTTATTGTTCAATCGAGATGAAATCATTTTTATTGAGTGTTTTGTAGGGAATTAAGCTGAATTCGGTCAAAAATTTCTCCAGAAAAAAATGCATTCAAAAAAGTACCGAAAAAATCGCATGTTTTTTTTCTTCAAGATACAAAATCCGTGACAACGATTTCTTATTGAAAAATTGAATTTTAACAGTTTTTTGATTAAATATCGTTACATTTGCTTGAATTAAAGCAAAAAGTATAAAAATAATGGTTTCAGTGAACATATTTGAAAATAGTGAAGAAATACTCAAAGTAAGCTTCTTTGGCCGTGAAACGTCGATTTTGAAAATAATATTAAAAATCGAGGTAAATTTTAAATTATTGGTCAATCGAGATGAAATCACTTTCAATGATTGTTTTATAGAGAATTAAGCTGAATTCGGTCAAAAATTTCTCCAGAAAAAAATGCATTCAAAAAAGTACCGAAAAAAATCGCATGTTTTTCTTCTTCAAGATACAAAATCCGTGACAACGATTTCTTATTGAAAAATTGAATTTTAACAGTTTTTTGATTAAATATCGTTACATTTGCTTGAATTAAAGCAAAAAGTATAAAAATAATGGTTTCAGTGAACATATTTGAAAATAGTGAAGAAATACTCAAAGTAAGCTTCTTTGGCCGTGAAACGTCGATTTTGAAAATAATATTAAAAATCGAGGTAAATTTTTAATTATTGTTCAATCGAGATGAAATCACTTTCAATGAGTGTTTTATAGGGAATTAAGCTGAATTCGGTCAAACATTTCTCCAGAAAAAAATGCATTCAAAAGTTTACCGAAAAAATCGCATTTTTTTTTCTTCAAGATACAAAATCCGTGACAACGATTTCTTATTTAAAATTGAATTTTAACAGTTTGTTGAATGAATATCGTTACATTTGCTTGAATTAACGCAAAAATTACAAAAATAATGGTTTCAGTGGCTATATTTGAAAAGAGTGAACAAATACTCAAAATGTTTTTCTTAGGCCGAGTTACGTCGATTTTGAAAATGTTATTAAAAATCGAGGTACATTTTTATTTATTGTTCAATCGAGATGAAATCACTTTCAATGAGTGTTTTATAGGGAATTAAGCTGAATTCGGTCAAAAATTTCTCCAGAAAAAAATGCATTCAAAAAAGTACCGAAAAAATCGCATGTTTTTCTTCTTCAAGATACAAAATCCGTGACAACGATTTCTTATTGAAAAATTGAATTTTAACAGTTTTTTGAATGAATATCGTTACATTTGCTTGAATTAAAGCAAAAAGTATAAAAATAATGGTTTCAGTGAATATATTTGTAAATAGTGAACAAATACTCAAAATGTTTTTCTTAGGCCGAGTTACGTCGATTGTGAAAATGTTATTAAAAATCGAGGTACATTTTTATTTATTGTTCAATCGAGATGAAATCACTTTTATTGAGTGTTTTGTAGGGAATTAAGCTGAATTCGGTCAAAAATTTCTCCAGAAAAAAATGCATTCAAAAAAGTACCGAAAAAAATCGCATGTTTTTCTTCTTCAAGATACAAAATCCGTGACAACGATTTCTTATTGAAAAATTTAATTTTAACAGTTTTTTGATTGAATATCGTTACATTTGCTTGAATTAAAGCAAAAAGTATAAAAATAATGGTTTCAGTGAACATATTTGAAAATAGTGAAGAAATACTCAAAGTAAGCTTCTTTGGCCGTGAAACGTCGATTTTGAAAATGTTATTAAAAATCAAGGTAAATTTTTAATTATTGTTCAATCGAGATGAAATCACTTTCAATGAGTGTTTTATAGGAAATTAAGCTGAATTCGGTCAAACATTTCTCCAGAAAAAAATGCATTCAAAAGTGTACCGAAAAAATCGCATGTTTTTTTTCTTCAAGATACAAAATCCGTGACAACGATTTCTTATTGAAAATTGAATTTTAACAGTTTGTTGAATGAATATCGTTACATTTGCTTGAATTAACGCAAAAATTACAAAAATAATGGTTTCAGTGGTAATATTTGAAAACGGTGAACAAATACTCAAAGTAAGCTTATTTGGCCGTGAAACGTCGATTTTGAAAATGTTATTGAAAATCGAGGTAAATTTTTAATTATTGTTCAATCGAGATGAAATTACTTTCAATGAGTGTTTTATAGGGAATTAAGCTGAATTCGGTCAAAAATTTCTCCAGAAAAAAATGCATTCAAAAAAGTACCGAAAAAATCGCATGTTTTTCTTCTTCAAGATACAAAATCTGTGACAACGATTTCTTATTGAAAAATTTAATTTTAACAGTTTTTTGATTGAATATCGTTACATTTGCTTGAATTAAAGCAAAAAGTATAAAAATAATGCTTTCAGTGAACATATTTGAAAATAGTGAAGAAATACTCAAAGTAAGCTTCTTTGGCCGTGAAACGTCGATTTTGAAAATGTTATTAAAAATCAAGGTAAATTTTTAATTATTGTTCAATCGAGATGAAATCACTTTCAATGAGTGTTTTATAGGGAATTAAGCTGAATTCGGTCAAAAATTTCTCCAGAAAAAAATGCATTCAAAAAAGTACCGAAAAAAATCGCATGTTTTTCTTCTTCAAGATACAAAATCCGTGACAACGATTTCTTATTGAAAAATTGAATTTTAACAGTTTTTTGAATGAATATCGTTACATTTGCTTGAATTAAAGCAAAAAGTGTAAAAATAATGGTTTCAGTGGTTATTTTTGAAAATAGTGAAGAAATACTCAAAATATGCTTCTTTGGCCGTGAAACGTCGATTTTGAAAATGTTATTAAAAATCGAGGTACACTTTTATTTATTGTTCAATCGAGATGAAATCACTTTTAATGAGTGTTTTATAGGGAATTAAGCTGAATTCGGTCAAAAATTTCTCCAGAAAAAAATGCATTCAAAAAAGTACCGAAAAAATCGCATGTTTTTCTTCTTCAAGATACAAAATCCGTGACAACGATTTCTTATTGAAAAATTTAATTTTAACAGTTTTTTGATTGAATATCGTTACATTTGCTTGAATTAAAGCAAAAAGTATAAAAATAATGGTTTCAGTGAACATATTTGAAAATAGTGAAGAAATACTCAAAGTAAGCTTCTTTGGCCGTGAAACGTCGATTTTGAAAATGTTATTAAAAATCAAGGTAAATTTTTAATTATTGTTCAATCGAGATGAAATCACTTTCAATGAGTGTTTTATAGGAAATTAAGCTGAATTCGGTCAAACATTTCTCCAGAAAAAAATGCATTCAAAAGTGTACCGAAAAAATCGCATGTTTTTTTTCTTCAAGATACAAAATCCGTGACAACGATTTCTTATTGAAAATTGAATTTTAACAGTTTGTTGAATGAATATCGTTACATTTGCTTGAATTAACGCAAAAATTACAAAAATAATGGTTTCAGTGGTAATATTTGAAAACGGTGAACAAATACTCAAAGTAAGCTTATTTGGCCGTGAAACGTCGATTTTGAAAATGTTATTGAAAATCGAGGTAAATTTTTAATTATAGTTCAATCGAGATGAAATTACTTTCAATGAGTGTTTTATAGGGAATTAAGCTGAATTCGGTCAAACATTTCTCCAGAAAAAAATGCATTCAAAAGTGTACCGAAAAAATCGCATGTTTTTTTTCTTCAAGATACAAAATCCGTGACAACGATTTCTTATTTAAAATTGAATTTTAACAGTTTTTTGAATGAATATCGTTACATTTGCTTGAATTAAAGCAAAAAGTATAAAAATAATGGTTTCAGTGAATATATTTGTAAATAGTGAACAAATACTCAACATGTTTTTCTTAGGCCGAGTTACGTCGATTGTGAAAATGTTATTAAAAATCGAGGTACATTTTTATTTATTGTTCAATCGAGATGAAATCACTTTTATCGAGTGTTTTGTAGGGAAATAAGCTGAATTCGGTCAAAAATTTCTCCAGAAAAAAATGCATTCAAAAAAGTACCGAAAAAATCGCATGTTTTTTTTCTTCAAGATACAAAATCCGTGACAACGATTTCTTATTTAAAATTGAATTTTAACAGTTTGTTGAATGAATATCGTTACATTTGCTTGAATTAAAGCAAAAAGTATAAAAATAATGGTTTCAGTGAACATATTTGAAAATAGTGAAGAAATACTCAAAGTAAGCTTCTTTGGCCGTGAAACGTCGATTTTGAAAATGTTATTAAAAATCAAGGTAAATTTTTAATTATTGTTCAATCGAGATGAAATCACTTTCAATGAGTGTTTTATAGGAAATTAAGCTGAATTCGGTCAAACATTTCTCCAGAAAAAAATGCATTCAAAAGTGTACCGAAAAAATCGCATGTTTTTTTTCTTCAAGATACAAAATCCGTGACAACGATTTCTTATTGAAAATTGAATTTTAACAGTTTGTTGAATGAATATCGTTACATTTGCTTGAATTAACGCAAAAATTACAAAAATAATGGTTTCAGTGGTAATATTTGAAAACGGTGAACAAATACTCAAAGTAAGCTTATTTGGCCGTGAAACGTCGATTTTGAAAATGTTATTGAAAATCGAGGTAAATTTTTAATTATAGTTCAATCGAGATGAAATTACTTTCAATGAGTGTTTTATAGGGAATTAAGCTGAATTCGGTCAAACATTTCTCCAGAAAAAAATGCATTCAAAAGTGTACCGAAAAAATCGCATGTTTTTTTTCTTCAAGATACAAAATCCGTGACAACGATTTCTTATTTAAAATTGAATTTTAACAGTTTTTTGAATGAATATCGTTACATTTGCTTGAATTAAAGCAAAAAGTATAAAAATAATGGTTTCAGTGAATATATTTGTAAATAGTGAACAAATACTCAACATGTTTTTCTTAGGCCGAGTTACGTCGATTGTGAAAATGTTATTAAAAATCGAGGTACATTTTTATTTATTGTTCAATCGAGATGAAATCACTTTTATCGAGTGTTTTGTAGGGAAATAAGCTGAATTCGGTCAAAAATTTCTCCAGAAAAAAATGCATTCAAAAAAGTACCGAAAAAATCGCATGTTTTTTTTCTTCAAGATACAAAATCCGTGACAACGATTTCTTATTTAAAATTGAATTTTAACAGTTTGTTGAATGAATATCGTTACATTTGCTTGAATTAAAGCAAAAAGTATAAAAATAATGGTTTCAGTGGTTATTTTTGAAAATAGTGAAGAAATACTCAAAATATGCTTCTTTGGCCGTGAAACGTCGATTTTGAAAATGTTATTAAAAATCGAGGTACATTTTTATTTATTGTTCAATCGAGATGAAATCACTTTTAATGAGTGTTTTATAGGGAATTAAGCTGAATTCGGTCAAACATTTCTCCAGAAAAAAATGCATTCAAAAGTGTACCGAAAAAATCGCATGTTTTTTTTCTTCAAGATACAATATCCGTGACAACGATTTCTTATTGAAAATTGAATTTTAACAGTTTTTTGAATGAATATCGTTACATTTGCTTGAATTAAAGCAAAAAGTATAAAAATAATGGTTTCAATGAATATATTTGAAAATAGTGAAGAAATACTCAAAGTATGCTTCTTTGGCCGTGAAACGTCGATTTTGAAAATGTTATTAAAAATCGAGGTAAATTTTAAATTATTGGTCAATCGAGATGAAATCACTTTCAATGAGTGTTTTATAGGGAATTAAGCTGAATTCGGTCAAAAATTTCTCCAGAAAAAATGCATTCAAAAAAGTACCGAAAAAATCGCATGTTTTTCTTCTTCAAGATACAAAATCCGTGACAACGATTTCTTATTGAAAAATTGAATTTTAACAGTTTTTTGATTAAATATCGTTACATTTGCTTGAATTAAAGCAAAAAGTATAAAAATAATGGTTTCAGTGAACATATTTGAAAATAGTGAAGAAATACTCAAAGTAAGCTTCTTTGGCCGTGAAACGTCGATTTTGAAAATAATATTAAAAATCGAGGTAAATTTTTAATTATTGTTCAATCGAGATGAAATCACTTTCAATGAGTGTTTTATAGGGAATTAAGCTGAATTCGGTCAAACATTTCTCCAGAAAAAAATGCATTCAAAAGTGTACCGAAAAAATCGCATGTTTTTTTTCTTCAAGATACAAAATCCGTGACAACGATTTCTTATTTAAAATTGAATTTTAACAGTTTGTTGAATGAATATCGTTACATTTGCTTGAATTAACGCAAAAATTACAAAAATAATGGTTTCAGTGGTTATATTTGAAAACAGTGAACAAATACTCAAAATGTTTTTCTTAGGCCGAGTTACGTCGATTTTGAAAATGTTATTAAAAATCGAGGTACATTTTTATTTATTGTTCAATCGAGATGAAATCACTTTCAATGAGTGTTTTATAGGGAATTAAGCTGAATTCGGTCAAAAATTTGTGCAGAAAAAAATGCATTCAAAAATGTACCGAAAAAATCGCATGTTTTTCTTCTTCAAGATACAAAATCCGTGACAACGATTTCTTATTGAAAAATTGAATTTTAACAGTTTTTTGAATGAATATCGTTACATTTGCTTGAATTAAAGCAAAAAGTATAAAAATAATGGTTTCAGTGAATATATTTGTAAATAGTGAACAAATACTCAAAATGTTTTTCTTAGGCCGAGTTACGTCGATTGTGAAAATGTTATTAAAAATCGAGGTACATTTTTATTTATTGTTCAATCGAGATGAAATCACTTTTATTGAGTGTTTTGTAGGGAATTAAGCTGAATTCGGTCAAAAATTTCTCCAGAAAAAAATGCATTCAAAAAAGTACCGAAAAAATCGCATGTTTTTTTTCTTCAAGATACAAAATCCGTGACAACGATTTCTTATTGAAAAATTGAATTTTAACAGTTTTTTGATTAAATATCGTTACATTTGCTTGAATTAAAGCAAAAAGTATAAAAATAATGGTTTCAGTGAACATATTTGAAAATAGTGAAGAAATACTCAAAGTAAGCTTCTTTGGCCGTGAAACGTCGATTTTGAAAATAATATTAAAAATCGAGGTAAATTTTAAATTATTGTTCAATCGAGATGAAATCACTTTCAATGATTGTTTTATAGAGAATTAAGCTGAATTCGGTCAAAAATTTCTCCAGAAAAAAATGCATTCAAAAAAGTACCGAAAAAAATCGCATGTTTTTCTTCTTCAAGATACAAAATCCGTGACAACGATTTCTTATTGAAAAATTGAATTTTAACAGTTTTTTGATTAAATATCGTTACATTTGCTTGAATTAAAGCAAAAAGTATAAAAATAATGGTTTCAGTTAACATATTTGAAAATAGTGAAGAAATACTCAAAGTAAGCTTCTTTGGCCGTGAAACGACGATTTTGAAAATAATATTAAAAATCGAGGTAAATTTTTAATTATTGTTCAATCGAGATGAAATCACTTTCAATGAGTGTTTTATAGGAAATTAAGCTGAATTCGGTCAAACATTTCTCCAGAAAAAAATGCATTCAAAAGTGTACCGAAAAAATCGCATGTTTTTTTTCTTCAAGATACAATATCCGTGACAACGATTTCTTATTGAAAATTGAATTTTAACAGTTTTTTGAATGAATATCGTTACATTTGCTTGAATTAAAGCAAAAAGTATAAAAATAATGGTTTCAATGAATATATTTGAAAATAGTGAAGAAATACTCAAAGTATGCTTCTTTGGCCGTGAAACGTCGATTTTGAAAATGTTATTAAAAATCGAGGTAAATTTTAAATTATTGGTCAATCGAGATGAAATCACTTTCAATGAGTGTTTTATAGGGAATTAAGCTGAATTCGGTCAAAAATTTCTCCAGAAAAAATGCATTCAAAAAAGTACCGAAAAAATCGCATGTTTTTCTTCTTCAAGATACAAAATCCGTGACAACGATTTCTTATTGAAAAATTGAATTTTAACAGTTTTTTGATTAAATATCGTTACATTTGCTTGAATTAAAGCAAAAAGTATAAAAATAATGGTTTCAGTGAACATATTTGAAAATAGTGAAGAAATACTCAAAGTAAGCTTCTTTGGCCGTGAAACGTCGATTTTGAAAATAATATTAAAAATCGAGGTAAATTTTTAATTATTGTTCAATCGAGATGAAATCACTTTCAATGAGTGTTTTATAGGGAATTAAGCTGAATTCGGTCAAACATTTCTCCAGAAAAAAATGCATTCAAAAGTGTACCGAAAAAATCGCATGTTTTTTTTCTTCAAGATACAAAATCCGTGACAACGATTTCTTATTTAAAATTGAATTTTAACAGTTTGTTGAATGAATATCGTTACATTTGCTTGAATTAACGCAAAAATTACAAAAATAATGGTTTCAGTGGTTATATTTGAAAACAGTGAACAAATACTCAAAATGTTTTTCTTAGGCCGAGTTACGTCGATTTTGAAAATGTTATTAAAAATCGAGGTACATTTTTATTTATTGTTCAATCGAGATGAAATCACTTTCAATGAGTGTTTTATAGGGAATTAAGCTGAATTCGGTCAAAAATTTGTGCAGAAAAAAATGCATTCAAAAATGTACCGAAAAAATCGCATGTTTTTCTTCTTCAAGATACAAAATCCGTGACAACGATTTCTTATTGAAAAATTGAATTTTAACAGTTTTTTGAATGAATATCGTTACATTTGCTTGAATTAAAGCAAAAAGTATAAAAATAATGGTTTCAGTGAATATATTTGTAAATAGTGAACAAATACTCAAAATGTTTTTCTTAGGCCGAGTTACGTCGATTGTGAAAATGTTATTAAAAATCGAGGTACATTTTTATTTATTGTTCAATCGAGATGAAATCACTTTTATTGAGTGTTTTGTAGGGAATTAAGCTGAATTCGGTCAAAAATTTCTCCAGAAAAAAATGCATTCAAAAAAGTACCGAAAAAATCGCATGTTTTTTTTCTTCAAGATACAAAATCCGTGACAACGATTTCTTATTGAAAAATTGAATTTTAACAGTTTTTTGATTAAATATCGTTACATTTGCTTGAATTAAAGCAAAAAGTATAAAAATAATGGTTTCAGTGAACATATTTGAAAATAGTGAAGAAATACTCAAAGTAAGCTTCTTTGGCCGTGAAACGTCGATTTTGAAAATAATATTAAAAATCGAGGTAAATTTTAAATTATTGTTCAATCGAGATGAAATCACTTTCAATGATTGTTTTATAGAGAATTAAGCTGAATTCGGTCAAAAATTTCTCCAGAAAAAAATGCATTCAAAAAAGTACCGAAAAAAATCGCATGTTTTTCTTCTTCAAGATACAAAATCCGTGACAACGATTTCTTATTGAAAAATTGAATTTTAACAGTTTTTTGATTAAATATCGTTACATTTGCTTGAATTAAAGCAAAAAGTATAAAAATAATGGTTTCAGTGAACATATTTGAAAATAGTGAAGAAATACTCAAAGTAAGCTTCTTTGGCCGTGAAACGACGATTTTGAAAATAATATTAAAAATCGAGGTAAATTTTTAATTATTGTTCAATCGAGATGAAATCACTTTCAATGAGTGTTTTATAGGAAATTAAGCTGAATTCGGTCAAACATTTCTCCAGAAAAAAATGCATTCAAAAGTGTACCGAAAAAATCGCATGTTTTTTTTCTTCAAGATACAAAATCCGTGACAACGATTTCTTATTTAAAATTGAATTTTAACAGTTTGTTGAATGAATATCGTTACATTTGCTTGAATTAACGCAAAAATTACAAAAATAATGGTTTCAGTGAATATATTTGTAAATAGTGAACAAATACTCAAAATGTTTTTCTTAGGCCGAGTTACGTCGATTGTGAAAATGTTATTAAAAATCGAGGTACATTTTTATTTTTTGTTCAATCGAGATGAAATCACTTTTATTGAGTGTTTTGTAGGGAATTAAGCTGAATTCGGTCAAAAATTTCTCCAGAAAAAAATGCATTCAAAAAAGTACCGAAAAAATCGCATGTTTTTTTTCTTCAAGATACAAAATCCGTGACAACGATTTCTTATTGAAAAATTGAATTTTAACAGTTTTTTGATTAAATATCGTTACATTTGCTTGAATTAAAGCAAAAAGTATAAAAATAATGGTTTCAGTGAACATATTTGAAAATAGTGAAGAAATACTCAAAGTAAGCTTCTTTGGCCGTGAAACGTCGATTTTGAAAATAATATTAAAAATCGAGGTAAATTTTAAATTATTGGTCAATCGAGATGAAATCACTTTCAATGATTGTTTTATAGAGAATTAAGCTGAATTCGGTCAAAAATTTCTCCAGAAAAAAATGCATTCAAAAAAGTACCGAAAAAAATCGCATGTTTTTCTTCTTCAAGATACAAAATCCGTGACAACGATTTCTTATTGAAAAATTGAATTTTAACAGTTTTTTGATTAAATATCGTTACATTTGCTTGAATTAAAGCAAAAATTATAAAAATAATGGTTTCAGTGAACATATTTGAAAATAGTGAAGAAATACTCAAAGTAAGCTTCTTTGGCCGTGAAACGTCGATTTTGAAAATAATATTAAAAATCGAGGTAAATTTTTAATTATTGTTCAATCGAGATGAAATCACTTTCAATGAGTGTTTTATAGGGAATTAAGCTGAATTCGGTCAAACATTTCTCCAGAAAAAAATGCATTCAAAAGTGTACCGAAAAAATCGCATGTTTTTTTTCTTCAAGATACAAAATCCGTGACAACGATTTCTTATTTAAAATTGAATTTTAACAGTTTGTTGAATGAATATCGTTACATTTGCTTGAATTAACGCAAAAATTACAAAAATAATGGTTTCAGTGAATATATTTGTAAATAGTGAACAAATAATCAAAATGTTTTTCTTAGGCCGAGTTACGTCGATTGTGAAAATGTTATTAAAAATCGAGGTACATTTTTATTTATTGTTCAATCGAGATGAAATCATTTTTATTGAGTGTTTTGTAGGGAATTAAGCTGAATTCGGTCAAAAATTTCTCCAGAAAAAAATGCATTCAAAAAAGTACCGAAAAAATCGCATGTTTTTTTTCTTCAAGATACAAAATCCGTGACAACGATTTCTTATTGAAAAATTGAATTTTAACAGTTTTTTGATTAAATATCGTTACATTTGCTTGAATTAAAGCAAAAAGTATAAAAATAATGGTTTCAGTGAACATATTTGAAAATAGTGAAGAAATACTCAAAGTAAGCTTCTTTGGCCGTGAAACGTCGATTTTGAAAATAATATTAAAAATCGAGGTAAATTTTAAATTATTGGTCAATCGAGATGAAATCACTTTCAATGATTGTTTTATAGAGAATTAAGCTGAATTCGGTCAAAAATTTCTCCAGAAAAAAATGCATTCAAAAAAGTACCGAAAAAAATCGCATGTTTTTCTTCTTCAAGATACAAAATCCGTGACAACGATTTCTTATTGAAAAATTGAATTTTAACAGTTTTTTGATTAAATATCGTTACATTTGCTTGAATTAAAGCAAAAAGTATAAAAATAATGGTTTCAGTGAACATATTTGAAAATAGTGAAGAAATACTCAAAGTAAGCTTCTTTGGCCGTGAAACGTCGATTTTGAAAATAATATTAAAAATCGAGGTAAATTTTTAATTATTGTTCAATCGAGATGAAATCACTTTCAATGAGTGTTTTATAGGGAATTAAGCTGAATTCGGTCAAACATTTCTCCAGAAAAAAATGCATTCAAAAGTTTACCGAAAAAATCGCATTTTTTTTTTCTTCAAGATACAAAATCCGTGACAACGATTTCTTATTTAAAATTGAATTTTAACAGTTTGTTGAATGAATATCGTTACATTTGCTTGAATTAACGCAAAAATTACAAAAATAATGGTTTCAGTGGCTATATTTGAAAAGAGTGAACAAATACTCAAAATGTTTTTCTTAGGCCGAGTTACGTCGATTTTGAAAATGTTATTAAAAATCGAGGTACATTTTTATTTATTGTTCAATCGAGATGAAATCACTTTCAATGAGTGTTTTATAGGGAATTAAGCTGAATTCGGTCAAAAATTTCTCCAGAAAAAAATGCATTCAAAAAAGTACCGAAAAAATCGCATGTTTTTCTTCTTCAAGATACAAAATCCGTGACAACGATTTCTTATTGAAAAATTGAATTTTAACAGTTTTTTGAATGAATATCGTTACATTTGCTTGAATTAAAGCAAAAAGTATAAAAATAATGGTTTCAGTGAATATATTTGTAAATAGTGAACAAATACTCAAAATGTTTTTCTTAGGCCGAGTTACGTCGATTGTGAAAATGTTATTAAAAATCGAGGTACATTTTTATTTATTGTTCAATCGAGATGAAATCACTTTTATTGAGTGTTTTGTAGGGAATTAAGCTGAATTCGGTCAAAAATTTCTCCAGAAAAAAATGCATTCAAAAAAGTACCGAAAAAAATCGCATGTTTTTCTTCTTCAAGATACAAAATCCGTGACAACGATTTCTTATTGAAAAATTTAATTTTAACAGTTTTTTGATTGAATATCGTTACATTTGCTTGAATTAAAGCAAAAAGTATAAAAATAATGGTTTCAGTGAACATATTTGAAAATAGTGAAGAAATACTCAAAGTAAGCTTCTTTGGCCGTGAAACGTCGATTTTGAAAATGTTATTAAAAATCAAGGTAAATTTTTAATTATTGTTCAATCGAGATGAAATCACTTTCAATGAGTGTTTTATAGGAAATTAAGCTGAATTCGGTCAAACATTTCTCCAGAAAAAAATGCATTCAAAAGTGTACCGAAAAAATCGCATGTTTTTTTTCTTCAAGATACAAAATCCGTGACAACGATTTCTTATTGAAAATTGAATTTTAACAGTTTGTTGAATGAATATCGTTACATTTGCTTGAATTAACGCAAAAATTACAAAAATAATGGTTTCAGTGGTAATATTTGAAAACGGTGAACAAATACTCAAAGTAAGCTTATTTGGCCGTGAAACGTCGATTTTGAAAATGTTATTGAAAATCGAGGTAAATTTTTAATTATTGTTCAATCGAGATGAAATTACTTTCAATGAGTGTTTTATAGGGAATTAAGCTGAATTCGGTCAAAAATTTCTCCAGAAAAAAATGCATTCAAAAAAGTACCGAAAAAATCGCATGTTTTTCTTCTTCAAGATACAAAATCTGTGACAACGATTTCTTATTGAAAAATTTAATTTTAACAGTTTTTTGATTGAATATCGTTACATTTGCTTGAATTAAAGCAAAAAGTATAAAAATAATGCTTTCAGTGAACATATTTGAAAATAGTGAAGAAATACTCAAAGTAAGCTTCTTTGGCCGTGAAACGTCGATTTTGAAAATGTTATTAAAAATCAAGGTAAATTTTTAATTATTGTTCAATCGAGATGAAATCACTTTCAATGAGTGTTTTATAGGGAATTAAGCTGAATTCGGTCAAAAATTTCTCCAGAAAAAAATGCATTCAAAAAAGTACCGAAAAAAATCGCATGTTTTTCTTCTTCAAGATACAAAATCCGTGACAACGATTTCTTATTGAAAAATTGAATTTTAACAGTTTTTTGAATGAATATCGTTACATTTGCTTGAATTAAAGCAAAAAGTGTAAAAATAATGGTTTCAGTGGTTATTTTTGAAAATAGTGAAGAAATACTCAAAATATGCTTCTTTGGCCGTGAAACGTCGATTTTGAAAATGTTATTAAAAATCGAGGTACACTTTTATTTATTGTTCAATCGAGATGAAATCACTTTTAATGAGTGTTTTATAGGGAATTAAGCTGAATTCGGTCAAAAATTTCTCCAGAAAAAAATGCATTCAAAAAAGTACCGAAAAAATCGCATGTTTTTCTTCTTCAAGATACAAAATCCGTGACAACGATTTCTTATTGAAAAATTTAATTTTAACAGTTTTTTGATTGAATATCGTTACATTTGCTTGAATTAAAGCAAAAAGTATAAAAATAATGGTTTCAGTGAACATATTTGAAAATAGTGAAGAAATACTCAAAGTAAGCTTCTTTGGCCGTGAAACGTCGATTTTGAAAATGTTATTAAAAATCAAGGTAAATTTTTAATTATTGTTCAATCGAGATGAAATCACTTTCAATGAGTGTTTTATAGGAAATTAAGCTGAATTCGGTCAAACATTTCTCCAGAAAAAAATGCATTCAAAAGTGTACCGAAAAAATCGCATGTTTTTTTTCTTCAAGATACAAAATCCGTGACAACGATTTCTTATTGAAAATTGAATTTTAACAGTTTGTTGAATGAATATCGTTACATTTGCTTGAATTAACGCAAAAATTACAAAAATAATGGTTTCAGTGGTAATATTTGAAAACGGTGAACAAATACTCAAAGTAAGCTTATTTGGCCGTGAAACGTCGATTTTGAAAATGTTATTGAAAATCGAGGTAAATTTTTAATTATAGTTCAATCGAGATGAAATTACTTTCAATGAGTGTTTTATAGGGAATTAAGCTGAATTCGGTCAAACATTTCTCCAGAAAAAAATGCATTCAAAAGTGTACCGAAAAAATCGCATGTTTTTTTTCTTCAAGATACAAAATCCGTGACAACGATTTCTTATTTAAAATTGAATTTTAACAGTTTTTTGAATGAATATCGTTACATTTGCTTGAATTAAAGCAAAAAGTATAAAAATAATGGTTTCAGTGAATATATTTGTAAATAGTGAACAAATACTCAACATGTTTTTCTTAGGCCGAGTTACGTCGATTGTGAAAATGTTATTAAAAATCGAGGTACATTTTTATTTATTGTTCAATCGAGATGAAATCACTTTTATCGAGTGTTTTGTAGGGAAATAAGCTGAATTCGGTCAAAAATTTCTCCAGAAAAAAATGCATTCAAAAAAGTACCGAAAAAATCGCATGTTTTTTTTCTTCAAGATACAAAATCCGTGACAACGATTTCTTATTTAAAATTGAATTTTAACAGTTTGTTGAATGAATATCGTTACATTTGCTTGAATTAAAGCAAAAAGTATAAAAATAATGGTTTCAGTGGTTATTTTTGAAAATAGTGAAGAAATACTCAAAATATGCTTCTTTGGCCGTGAAACGTCGATTTTGAAAATGTTATTAAAAATCGAGGTACATTTTTATTTATTGTTCAATCGAGATGAAATCACTTTTAATGAGTGTTTTATAGGGAATTAAGCTGAATTCGGTCAAACATTTCTCCAGAAAAAAATGCATTCAAAAGTGTACCGAAAAAATCGCATGTTTTTTTTCTTCAAGATACAATATCCGTGACAACGATTTCTTATTGAAAATTGAATTTTAACAGTTTTTTGAATGAATATCGTTACATTTGCTTGAATTAAAGCAAAAAGTATAAAAATAATGGTTTCAATGAATATATTTGAAAATAGTGAAGAAATACTCAAAGTATGCTTCTTTGGCCGTGAAACGTCGATTTTGAAAATGTTATTAAAAATCGAGGTAAATTTTAAATTATTGGTCAATCGAGATGAAATCACTTTCAATGAGTGTTTTATAGGGAATTAAGCTGAATTCGGTCAAAAATTTCTCCAGAAAAAATGCATTCAAAAAAGTACCGAAAAAAATCGCATGTTTTTCTTCTTCAAGATACAAAATCCGTGACAACGATTTCTTATTGAAAAATTGAATTTTAACAGTTTTTTGATTAAATATCGTTACATTTGCTTGAATTAAAGCAAAAAGTATAAAAATAATGGTTTCAGTGAACATATTTGAAAATAGTGAAGAAATACTCAAAGTAAGCTTCTTTGGCCGTGAAACGTCGATTTTGAAAATAATATTAAAAATCGAGGTAAATTTTTAATTATTGTTCAATCGAGATGAAATCACTTTCAATGAGTGTTTTATAGGGAATTAAGCTGAATTCGGTCAAACATTTCTCCAGAAAAAAATGCATTCAAAAGTGTACCGAAAAAATCGCATGTTTTTTTTCTTCAAGATACAAAATCCGTGACAACGATTTCTTATTTAAAATTGAATTTTAACAGTTTGTTGAATGAATATCGTTACATTTGCTTGAATTAACGCAAAAATTACAAAAATAATGGTTTCAGTGGTTATATTTGAAAACAGTGAACAAATACTCAAAATGTTTTTCTTAGGCCGAGTTACGTCGATTTTGAAAATGTTATTAAAAATCGAGGTACATTTTTATTTATTGTTCAATCGAGATGAAATCACTTTCAATGAGTGTTTTATAGGGAATTAAGCTGAATTCGGTCAAAAATTTGTGCAGAAAAAATGCATTCAAAAATGTACCGAAAAAATCGCATGTTTTTCTTCTTCAAGATACAAAATCCGTGACAACGATTTCTTATTGAAAAATTGAATTTTAACAGTTTTTTGAATGAATATCGTTACATTTGCTTGAATTAAAGCAAAAAGTATAAAAATAATGGTTTCAGTGAATATATTTGTAAATAGTGAACAAATACTCAAAATGTTTTTCTTAGGCCGAGTTACGTCGATTGTGAAAATGTTATTAAAAATCGAGGTACATTTTTATTTATTGTTCAATCGAGATGAAATCACTTTTATTGAGTGTTTTGTAGGGAATTAAGCTGAATTCGGTCAAAAATTTCTCCAGAAAAAAATGCATTCTAAAAGTACCGAAAAAATCGCATGTTTTTTTTCTTCAAGATACAAAATCCGTGACAACGATTTCTTATTGAAAAATTGAATTTTAACAGTTTTTTGATTAAATATCGTTACATTTGCTTGAATTAAAGCAAAAAGTATAAAAATAATGGTTTCAGTGAACATATTTGAAAATAGTGAAGAAATACTCAAAGTAAGCTTCTTTGGCCGTGAAACGTCGATTTTGAAAATAATATTAAAAATCGAGGTAAATTTTAAATTATTGGTCAATCGAGATGAAATCACTTTCAATGATTGTTTTATAGAGAATTAAGCTGAATTCGGTCAAAAATTTCTCCAGAAAAAAATGCATTCAAAAAAGTACCGAAAAAAATCGCGTTTTTCTTCTTCAAGATACAAAATCCGTGACAACGATTTCTTATTGAAAAATTGAATTTTAACAGTTTTTTGATTAAATATCGTTACATTTGCTTGAATTAAAGCAAAAAGTATAAAAATAATGGTTTCAGTGAACATATTTGAAAATAGTGAAGAAATACTCAAAGTAAGCTTCTTTGGCCGTGAAACGACGATTTTGAAAATAATATTAAAAATCGAGGTAAATTTTTAATTATTGTTCAATCGAGATGAAATCACTTTCAATGAGTGTTTTATAGGGAATTAAGCTGAATTCGGTCAAACATTTCTCCAGAAAAAAATGCATTCAAAAGTGTACCGAAAAAATCGCATGTTTTTTTTCTTCAAGATACAAAATCCGTGACAACGATTTCTTATTTAAAATTGAATTTTAACAGTTTGTTGAATGAATATCGTTACATTTGCTTGAATTAACGCAAAAATTACAAAAATAATGGTTTCAGTGAATATATTTGTAAATAGTGAACAAATACTCAAAATGTTTTTCTTAGGCCGAGTTACGTCGATTGTGAAAATGTTATTAAAAATCGAGGTACATTTTTATTTTTTGTTCAATCGAGATGAAATCACTTTTATTGAGTGTTTTGTAGGGAATTAAGCTGAATTCGGTCAAAAATTTCTCCAGAAAAAAATGCATTCAAAAAAGTACCGAAAAAATCGCATGTTTTTTTTCTTCAAGATACAAAATCCGTGACAACGATTTCTTATTGAAAAATTGAATTTTAACAGTTTTTTGATTAAATATCGTTACATTTGCTTGAATTAAAGCAAAAAGTATAAAAATAATGGTTTCAGTGAACATATTTGAAAATAGTGAAGAAATACTCAAAGTAAGCTTCTTTGGCCGTGAAACGTCGATTTTGAAAATAATATTAAAAATCGAGGTAAATTTTAAATTATTGGTCAATCGAGATGAAATCACTTTCAATGATTGTTTTATAGAGAATTAAGCTGAATTCGGTCAAAAATTTCTCCAGAAAAAAATGCATTCAAAAAAGTACCGAAAAAAATCGCATGTTTTTCTTCTTCAAGATACAAAATCCGTGACAACGATTTCTTATTGAAAAATTGAATTTTAACAGTTTTTTGATTAAATATCGTTACATTTGCTTGAATTAAAGCAAAAATTATAAAAATAATGGTTTCAGTGAACATATTTGAAAATAGTGAAGAAATACTCAAAGTAAGCTTCTTTGGCCGTGAAACGTCGATTTTGAAAATAATATTAAAAATCGAGGTAAATTTTTAATTATTGTTCAATCGAGATGAAATCACTTTCAATGAGTGTTTTATAGGGAATTAAGCTGAATTCGGTCAAACATTTCTCCAGAAAAAAATGCATTCAAAAGTGTACCGAAAAAATCGCATGTTTTTTTTCTTCAAGATACAAAATCCGTGACAACGATTTCTTATTTAAAATTGAATTTTAACAGTTTGTTGAATGAATATCGTTACATTTGCTTGAATTAACGCAAAAATTACAAAAATAATGGTTTCAGTGAATATATTTGTAAATAGTGAACAAATACTCAAAATGTTTTTCTTAGGCCGAGTTACGTCGATTGTGAAAATGTTATTAAAAATCGAGGTACATTTTTATTTATTGTTCAATCGAGATGAAATCATTTTTATTGAGTGTTTTGTAGGGAATTAAGCTGAATTCGGTCAAAAATTTCTCCAGAAAAAAATGCATTCAAAAAAGTACCGAAAAAATCGCATGTTTTTTTTCTTCAAGATACAAAATCCGTGACAACGATTTCTTATTGAAAAATTGAATTTTAACAGTTTTTTGATTAAATATCGTTACATTTGCTTGAATTAAAGCAAAAAGTATAAAAATAATGGTTTCAGTGAACATATTTGAAAATAGTGAAGAAATACTCAAAGTAAGCTTCTTTGGCCGTGAAACGTCGATTTTGAAAATAATATTAAAAATCGAGGTAAATTTTAAATTATTGGTCAATCGAGATGAAATCACTTTCAATGATTGTTTTATAGAGAATTAAGCTGAATTCGGTCAAAAATTTCTCCAGAAAAAAATGCATTCAAAAAAGTACCGAAAAAAATCGCATGTTTTTCTTCTTCAAGATACAAAATCCGTGACAACGATTTCTTATTGAAAAATTGAATTTTAACAGTTTTTTGATTAAATATCGTTACATTTGCTTGAATTAAAGCAAAAAGTATAAAAATAATGGTTTCAGTGAACATATTTGAAAATAGTGAAGAAATACTCAAAGTAAGCTTCTTTGGCCGTGAAACGTCGATTTTGAAAATAATATTAAAAATCGAGGTAAATTTTTAATTATTGTTCAATCGAGATGAAATCACTTTCAATGAGTGTTTTATAGGGAATTAAGCTGAATTCGGTCAAGTTATGACTTTTTACGTTACATCTGAGACCCTACAACACTTCTCCCAGGTGGGCTCGAACCACCATCCTTTCGGTTAACAGCCGAACGCGCTAACCATTGCGCCAAGGAAGCCCAAAAATTAAAAGGTAGTCAGGTATTGTGGAAAAACTTTGGTTTTCTACGTTACATTTGAGATCCCACAACACCGCTCCCGGGTGGGCTCGAACCACCAACCTTTCGATTAACAGCTGGACGCGCTAATTATTGCGCCACGCAAGCCCGAAAATTAAATGTTCGTCAGGTATTGTGGAAAAACTCTGACATTTTACGTAACATCTGAGACGTCACAACACCGCTAACGGGTGGGCTCGAACCACCAACCTTTCGGTTAACAAAGTTTTACTCTTTTTTAGTCTCCATTTTGTCAGATTGATTGAGTTAAATTTAGAATTTAATTAGGGGTGAAATTTATAAAAGCCCAAATGGGATTATTAAAAAATGTTATCTTTGATAGTATACATTTTATTGTAAATAAAACTTATTTAAAATAAACTTTAATGTTTTCTAATTATAATTATTATATGGTCGTCAGGTATTGTGGAAAAACTTTGGCTTTTTACGTTACATTAGAGATCCCACAACACCGCTCCCGGGTGGGCTCGAACCACCAACCTTTCGGTTAACAGCCGAACGCGCTAACCATTGCGCAACGGAGGCCAAATATTAAATGGTCGTCAGGTATTGAGGTAAAACTTTGACTTTTTACTTCACATCTGAGACCTCACAACACCGCTCCCGGATGGGCTCGAACCACCAACCTATTGGTTAACAGCCGAACGCGCTAACCATTGAGCCACGGAAGCTCAGAAATTAAATGGTTGTCACGTATTGTGGAAAAGTTTTGACTTTTTACGCTACATCTGAGACCCCACAACACCTCTCCCGGGTGGGCTCGAACCTTCAAAATTTCGATTAACAGCTGAACGCGCTAATCATTGCGCCACGGAAGCCCAAAAATTAAATGCTCGTCAGGTATTGTGGAATAACTCTGACATTTTACGTTACATCTGAGACCTCACAACACCGCTCCCGGATGGGCTCGAACCACCAACCTATTGGTTAACAGCCGAACGCGCTAACCATTGCGCCACGGAAGCCCAAAAATTAAATGGTCGTCAGGTGTTGTGGAAAAAACCTTGACTTTTTACGTCACATCTGAGACCTCACAACACCGCTCCCGGATGGGCTCGAACCACCAACCTATTTGTTATCAGCCGAACGCGCTAACCTTTGAGCCACGGAAGCTCAGAAATCAAATGGTTGCCAGGTATTGTGGATAAGTTATGACTTTTTACGTTACATCTGAGACCCTACAACACCTCTTCCGGTTGGGCTTGAAAAACCAACCTATTGGTTAACAGCCGAACGCGTTAACCATTGCGCCACGGAAGCCCAAAAATTAAATGGTCGTCAGGTATTGTGGAAAAACTTTGGCTTTCTACGTTACGTTTGAGATCCCACAACGCCGCTCCCGGGTGGGCTCGAACCACTAGCCTATTTGTTAACTGCTGAACGCGCTAACCATTGCGCCACGGAAGCCCAAAAATTAAATGGTCGTCAGGTATTGTGGAAAAACTTTGGCTTTCTACGTTACGTTTGAGATCCCACAACGCCGCTCCCGGGTGGGCTCGAACCACTAGCCTATTTGTTAACTGCTGAACGCGCTAACCATTGCGCCACGGAAGCCCAAAAATTAAATGCTCGTCAGGTATTGTGTAAAAACCTTGACTTTTTGCGTCACATCTGAGACCTGACAACATCGCTCCCGGATGGGCTCGAACAACCCACCTATTGGTTAACAGCCGAAAGCGCTAACCATTGAGTCACGGAAGCTCAGAAATTAAATGGTTGTCACGTATTGTGGAAAAGTTTTGAATTTTTACGCTACATCTGAGACCCCACAACACCTCTCCCGGGTGGGCTCGAACCTTCAACCTTTCGATTAACAGCTGAACGCGCTAATCATTGCGCCACGGAAGCCCAAAAATTAAATGGTCGTCAGGTATTGTGGAAAAACTTTGGCTTTCTACGTTACGTTTTAGATCCCACAACACCGCGCCCGGGAGGGCTCGAACCACCAACCTATTGGTT